>NW_028317855.1:13385000-13550000 GCF_062004578.1 Staurois parvus | reverse complement strand
TGGAATCTGATTGATTGCTCCTGTGGACAGGTGTCTTTTATACAGGTAACAAAATGAGATTATCAGCACTCCCTTTCAGCACTCAGAGACTGATTCTAATCTCAGCTGGTTACCTGTATGAAAGACACCTGATAGCCAGAAATCCTGCTGAATGATAGGGGATCAAATACTTATTTCCCTCATGAACATGCAAATCAGTGCATAATTTGTTAAACATACATTTCTGCTGAATTTTGTGTTGCTATTCTGTCTCTGTGTTACAACACACCTATCATTCGATTTTAGACTGATCATTTCTTTGTGAGTGGGCAAACATTCAAAATCAGCAGGGGATCAAATACTTATTTCCTTCACTGTATATTTTTTTTTTGTAAAGCCCCCCCAAATAGGATTATAAACAACAAAAGCAGAAAACCTCATCACCACAGCACCCTGCAATCATCAATGATGCAGAAGCAGCGCTGACATGTCAGGGCCACACACTGCATTACCGATGACTAACAAGTAAAGAATATCTGATAAGCATCCTGCAAATCACATGAC
The DNA here is from genome assembly GCF_062004578.1 of Staurois parvus. Taxonomy (NCBI): domain Eukaryota; kingdom Metazoa; phylum Chordata; class Amphibia; order Anura; family Ranidae; genus Staurois; species Staurois parvus. The sequence continues at coordinate 13,549,457 of NW_028317855.1, read as the reverse complement.
TAGCCTGAAGACAGGTGAAAAAAGGCAAGTATATTAAAAAATACAGCTGTGGAGCCTTAACTGCTTCACTACCGCCCTATAGCAGAAATACTGCTACAAGGTGACATGGGTGTGCAAAATCATGTATATATACACGTGACTTTGCATTTTCGGGTAGGGTGCACTTGCGAGGCACCCTACCCACAGCGCCATTTGCGGCTGTCAATCACCGGGTCCCAGTCGGTGATTACTTGCCGGCGCCAGTGCTTGCTGAGCATCTCCGACGGGGAGAAAGGAACAAAAAACAGTTCTCCTCTCTGTCAGCTCGTGCACACTGCTTTGGATGGTTATGAACAGCACAGCCATGCAAAGCAGTGTGTTTACAGTGAAGCACACGGACACAGACACAAGTAAAAACAGCACAAAGTTAACCCTTTGATCACTCCTCATGTTAACCCCTTCCTGCACAGTGCCATAAGTACAGTGTCCGTGCTTTTTTTTTTTAGCACTGATTACTGTATTAGTGTCACTGGGGATGTCAGTGACACCAAGTCAGTTCCCCCCCAGTGTCAGAATGCCTGCCGCAGACACGCTATAAGCCACTGAACGCTGTCATTACTAGTAAAAATAAAATCCCAATATATACCGCCATTTGTAAACGCTATTACTCTCATGTAAACCAATTAATTTACACGTATTGTATTTTATTTTTAGCAAAGACATGTAACAGAATACATTTTGGCCTAAATTTATGTCCAAATCTGATTTTTTTTTACTGAACATGTTTAATAGCAAAAAGTAAAAAATAGTTTTTTTGTCAAAATTGTCAGTCTTTTTTTTATAGCGCAAAAAAAAGAAAAAAAAAAAAACAAAGAACGCACAGGCGATCAAATACCACTGAAAGAAAGCTCAATTCGTGGGGGGGAAAAAAAAAAAAAAAAAAAGAAGACGGAAATTTCACTTGGGTGCAGCGTTGCATGACCGCACAATTGTTAGTTAAAGTAACGTAGCGCCGCAACGCAAAAAAATGGCCTGGTCAGGAAGGGGGGTAAATCCTTCAGAGGGCAAGTCGTTAATATCTGTATTTAAAAATTAATTTCCCTGCTTCAACTTACCAACTGATGCTGTACCTTTAGGTTTGGGTGGCACTGGGCCAAGAAATCCAATGTTATCATAGAAGTTATGAATAGCACTGGGATCGAAATGTGGCCCTAAAGAAATAAAATGAAGAACGTTATTTCTTTGTGATCAAACATTTAAACTAAAAGGCAATTTTTTTTATTTTGGATAAAGAGGAGAGGGATTAGAACACCTGCCAGGTTTTACTGTTGTGTGTCCCCCCATTAGGGAGATGCCCCCTCTCTATTTGTCCTGTTTACAGTTATCATAGAAAGGGAAAGTAGAATAAAATCCTAATTTTTGAGTTGTCCCCAGAACAGTAATTGAGGGAAAATTTCCAACGGGGACACTTTCTCGTGACACCCTGGGATTCCATCACATTGTAGCGATTTCATCTGACTTCTTGTATTGGCTATGGGACAGAAAGTGAAGGGAAATCTCCTTAATGGGACACAGATGGCAAAAAAACAAACAAACAAAAAAAAAAAAAAAAAACAACTGACAGGAGGTTGTAACCCTTGCTTACCCTATCCAAAATGAAAAAAAAAAAAAAAAAGATGTTTTGCCTTTCACACTACTTGAATTTTCCTCACAAACATGACAGCATACATATAATTTAAGACCCTTGTAGCTTGCCAGTCCCTTAGACATAGTAGCTGCATTAGTGTTCTTTATTTCAAACATGCAGCAGTATACAGGTGAAACTCAAACAATTAGAATATCGTGCAAAAGTTCATTTATTTCAGTAATGCAACTTAAAAGGTGAAACTAATATATGAGATAGACTCATTACATGCAAAGCAAGATAGTTCAAGCCGTGATTTGTCATAATTGTGATGATTATGGCTTACAGCTCATGAAAACCCCAAATCCACAATCTCAGAAAATTAGAATATTGTGAAAAGGTGCAATATTCTAGGCTCAAAGTGTCCCACTCTAATCAGCTAATTAAGTCATAACACCTGCAAAGGGTTCCTGAGCCTTTAAATGGTCTCTCAGTCTGGTTCAGTAGGAATCATGGGAAAGACTGCTAACCTGACAGTTGTGCAGAAAACCATCATTGACACCCTCCATAAGGAGGGAAAGCCTCAAAAGGTAATTGCAAAAGAAGTTGGATGTTCCCAAAGTGCTGTATAAAAGCACATTAATAGGTTATGTGGAAGGGAAAAGTGTGGAAGAAAAAGGTGCACAAGCAGCAGGGATGACCGCAGCCTGGTGAGGATTGTCAGGAAAAGGCCATTCAAAAGTGTTGGGGACTTTCACAAGGAGTGGACCGAGGCTGGAGTCAGTGCATCAAGAGCCACCACTCACAGATGGATTCTGGACATGGGCTTCAAATGTCGTATTGTCAAGCCGCTCCTGAACAACAAACAACGTCAGAAGCGTCTTACCTGGGCTAAAGAAAAACAGACCTGGTCTGTTGCTCAGTGGTCCAAAGTCCTCTTTTCTGATGAGAGCAACTTTTGCATCTCATTTGGAAACCAAGGACCCAGAGTATGGAGGAAGAATGGAGAGGAACACACTGAAAGATGCTTGAAGTCCAGTGTGAAGCTTCCATAGTCTGTGTTGATTTGGGGAGCCATGTCATCTGCTGGTGTTGGTCCACTGTGCTTCATTAAGTCCAGGGTCAATGCAGCCCTCTACCAGGAGATGTTGGAACACTTCAGGCTTCCTTCCGCAGACAAGCTTTATGGGGATGCTGACTTTATTTTCCAGCAGGACTTGGCACCTGCCCACGCTGCCAAAAGCACCAAAACCTGGTTCAATGACCGTAGGATTACTGTGCTTGATTGGCCAGCAAACTCGCCTTACCCGAACCCCATAGAGAATCTATGGGGCATTGCCAAGAGAAAGATGAGACACATGAGACCGAACAATGCAGAAGAGCTGAAGGCCTCTATTGAAGAATCCTGGTCTTCCATAACACCTCATCAACCGGGTTTAAACAGCCAGTCTGTTTAAACCCGGTTGGCCATAGAGCAGCACAGGCTCTGTGAGTGGGTTCAGTTTCTGCAAAGCAGACACAGACCTGTCATCCACCCGCTCTGCTCAGCAGGGGATTAGTGGACAGATCCCCTGCCGAGCAAAACGGATCTGCCTCATGTGAAAGGGGCCGAAGGTGGAACACAAGGTCTGTGAGGGCTGCTAGTTTCATCCTAGTAGCCACAATGGTTTGTAGGGAGCTGCATATTGTACGAGTCAGCAGGCTAGTGAATGTGTTGCCAGAAGGGCATTTTGTACATTTCTAGGCCACAGAGTGGGGTTTTTGGCTGTGTTAAAGATGTGAACTATGAAATCTTTTATGCTGAAACCGTGAAGCATCTACATATCTACAATTCAAACCCTGCCCCCATTCAAATTACAGTGTAATACTCAATTGCACTTGCAGAGATCATTTTCATGTCATACACAAAAGTAGCTATAGCTACTTCTGTCAAGCAGAGCACAACATGACAGGCATTTTGACATATGGTATATCTGGCAATAGGGGCTGGAGAGCTGTAGCAGGTGTCAAGGACCAGAGTGTAGGAGATATGCTAGAAAACCTTTTTGTTTGTATCTCCTATACCCATAACCCTGAAGTGGTCGAAATACGCTGTTCCTTCCAGCCAATCTGGTACTACAGTGTAAACAAATGTGGTAAAATCTGATGTACTGGGTGACTACAGAGACATGGATGGCTCCCTATCTTTCACCCAATTGCTCCATAATGAACAATGCAAGACTGCAATACTGCAGGGAAATCTCATACAAAAAACAATACCAATCCCCATAGGACATTCATGACAGGTGAACTTTAATCCACATGCACTAGGCAGAAATGCTTTGCTCTTGACATTCTGTTCACTTCAAATACAAAATAGCAGAACATTATACCTTACCCTAGCTACTTACCTCTTGCCTGAAAAAGGTCTATTTCTTTGGTGAGACAGTCTATATCAATCTGCAGCTGTCTGTTACAACTCCTTAACTGTTGCATTTCTTCCAGCTAGAGAGATAAAGAACATTACTTTTTACTTTAAAAATCACGGATTAGGCTGTCGTGATAGCATGTTATTGGTCACACAAGTTGCTGGCTCACTGATGGCACAGGATTCCATTATCACAGAAGTCTAACAAGATTAGCAATCTTTCTGAACATTGTAAAATCTCTCTTATTTGAAGAGAGAAGTTAGACTTCTAAATATAAATAATTTACTGATCTGTTTACTGAAACCACCACAGTTGTTGCCCTGTCTTGAAGATGAATTGTGGCGTAAGCCAATATTGTCTACAGAGGCATATGCATTCTTACTTGAATCTTGATGTGCCATATTATTATTATACAGTATTTATAAAGCACCAATAGTTCGCTCAGCGCTCTACATATACACACACACATATATATATATATATATATATATATATATATATATATATACACACACACACACACACACACACACACACACACACATATATATATATACAGTTGCAAGAAAAAGTATGTGAACCCCTTGGGATTACGTGGAGTTTTGCATGAATTGGGCATAAAATGTACTCTGAACATCATCTAAGTCACAACAATAGAAGAACACAGTCTGCTGAACATAATACTACACAAACATTAGATGTTGCCATGGTTTAATTGCACATAACATGTAAACATTCACAGTGCAGGGAGGAAAAAGTATGTGAACCTATGGACTTAATAACTGGTTGACCCTCCTTTGGCATTAATAACCTCAACCAAACGTTTCCTGTAGTTGCAGATCAGACCTGCACAATGATCTGGAGTAATTTTGGACCACTCCTCTTCACAAAACTGTTTCAGTGTAGCAATATTCTTGGGATGTCTGGTGTGAATCGCTCTCTTAAGGTCATGCCACAGCGTTTCAATTGGGTTGAGGTCAGGACTCTGACTGGGCCACTCCAGAAGGCGTATTCTGTGCTGTTGCAGCCATTGTTTTGTTGAATTACTTGTATGCTTTGGGTCATTGTCCTTTCCAGCTTCATGCAAGTCAACAATTCTTGATCGTAGGTCTTCTGAGAGCTCTTTTCTGCGAGGCATGGTTCACATCAGACAGTGCTTCTTGAAACCAGTAAACCCAAAACAGGTGTGTGTTTTTTAAAGGCAGGACAGCTGTCAGCAACACATCCAATATCATCACACTGATTGGAGTCAAGGTTGGCTCACTCCTGGCTCCAATTAGCTCTGGGAGAAGTCATTAAGCTAGGGCCTCACATACTTTTTCCTCCCTGCACTGTGAATGTTTACATGTTATGTGCAATTAAACCATGGCAACATCTAATGTTTGTGTAGTATTATGTTCAGCAGACTGTGTTCTTCTATTGTTGTGACTTAGATGATGTTCAGAGCACATTTTATGCCCAATTCATGCAAAACTCCACGTAATCCCAAGGGGTTCACATACTTTTTCTTGCGTGTGTGTGTGTGTGTGTGTGTGTGTGTGTGTGTGTGTGTATGTATATATATATATCAATCACATACACACATATATACACCGCGTTCCAAATTATTATGCAAATTATATTTAAGTGTCACAAAGATTAAATTTTTTTTTTTTGTAGTGTAACTCATGGATGGCATTGTGTGTCAGGACTCTTGATCACTGAAAACAATCTCTGACACCTGTGATAATTAGATTGGCCGGAGAGCCCAATTTAAGGAAAAACTACTAAAGGACAGTTTTCCACATTATTAAGCAGAGCACCATTTTCAAGCAATATGGGGAAGAAAAAGGATCTCTCTGCTGCCGAAAAGAGTGAAATAGTTCAATGCCTTGGACTAGGTATGAAAACATTCGATATTTCACGAAAACTTAAGCGTGATCATCGCACTATTAAGAGATTTGTGGCCGATTCAGAGCAGATGGGTTTGTGCAGATAAAGGCACATTGAGGAAAATTTCTGCCAGATCCATGCATCGGATCAAGAGAGCAGCTGCTAAAATACCATTACATAGCAGCAAACAGATATTTGAAGCTGCTGGTGCCTCCAGAGTCTTGCAACTGTGCATAAACTTTCTATTCGGCCACAAATAACCAATGCTCACAAGCAGAAACGGCTGCATTAGGCAGAAAAATACATGAAGACTAATTTTCAAACAGTCCTGTTCACTGATGAGTGCCGTGCAACCCTGGATGGTCCAGATGGATAGAGTAGTGGATGGTTGGTGGACGGCCACCCTCTTCCAACAAGGCTGTGACGTCAGCAAGGCAGTGGTGGAGTCATGTTTTGGGCCGGAATCATGGGAACAGAGCTGGTTGGCCCCTTTAGGGTCCCCGAAGGTGTAAAGAGGACCTCTGCAAAGTATGTGGAGTTTATTACTGACCACTTTCTTCCCTGGTACAGAAGGAAGAACTATGCTTTCCGTAATAAAATCATCTTCATGCATGACAATGCACCATCTCATGCTGCAAAGAATACCTCTGCATCAATGGCTGTTACGGGGATAAAAGTAGAGAAAGTCATGGTGTGGCCTCCATCCTCCCCTGACCTCAATCCTATTGGGAACCTTTGGAGCATCCTCAAGCAAAAGATCTATGAGGGTGGGAGGCAGTTTACATCCAAACAGCAGCTCTGGGAGGCTATTCTGACATCTTGCAAACAAATTCAAGCAGAAACTGTCCAAAAACTCACAAGTTCAATGGATGCAAGACTTGTGAAGCTGCTATCAAATAAGGGGGTCCTATGTTAAAATGTAATGTGACCTGTTAAAATGTTTAAAAAGTTAAAATGTTGTTAAAAGTTTGACTGAAATAGCTTTTGATTTCAGTAAATATGCTGCAAACACAACAAATGACAATTTTCAGTTCTTTACAACCTATAAAGTGTTTTGAAACTTGCTGTGCGTAATAATTTGGAACAGTGCATTGTAAGTTTTTCATGTTTTAAAAAAATCCTGTTATCATTAGGAGGTTTGTTCAATAAAATTTGAATTGTACTCTTAATAGTTGATAACATGAGAATTATGCTGACTGTTATTCACATCAATTATTTAGGTAAATGAGAAAAATATAATTTGCATAATAATTTGGAACACTGTTTATACACACACACACACACACATATATATATATATACACACACACACACACATTTTTATTTATTTTTTTAAGTGGAACTTCACTCTCTCAATCAACATCGACTACTTCTGACCTTTAGGAAACTATATCACATTTACGTGTTTTAAACAGTTTTTTTTTCCCAGTTACTTTCTGGTTTCCATGCCTAGGCAAATAATGTCATACATCCCAGGAGTCTTCAGGATGGTTCTCAGCTCAGCCTATGCCTGAGCTAAGGGCAGATGGATTCCATGAAGTAAATGCTACAGGAATCATCTACCCTTACTCAAAATGGTCACTGCCAGAAATGCCAGAGGGCGTTTTTCAAAATTATTTCTCAGCAAAATAAAGACAACATGGATAGATGGGGAAGTTTGCTTTGAATATTAAAAATGAATTATACAGCATTTTTTGTTTGTGGTGCTCAGATGCAGTGCAGTTCCACTTTAAGTAATCTTGCATGAAACTGAGCTCTAATTGTAAAAGATATTTAGTCTTGTATGTTCCCACCTCGTTTATATCAGTGATATCACTGCTACTCTTACAAGGTAGTATCTTGGTTTGCAATGGCATTTGGTACAAACATTTGTCGTTATTGAGGAATATATATGAATAAATATTTTTGAGCCTAGAGTTCAGCTTTAGAGAGCCAATCATTACAAGGATTAGCCGGGGTTCACACCAAACAAGACTTTGAAATTGTGCGACTTCACTTGAAGTCGCACAATTTCAAAGTGGCATGTCAGTGCAACTTCAGGTGCGACTTATAAGACATCTGTGCGACTTCATGCACAGATGTCTATGCAAATCACACCTGAAATAACAAAATAAATAGTTCAGGAACCTTTTTTTCAAATTGGTGCAGCACCTCAAATTCAGAGTCGCACCGATTTGAACTGTTAAATTGCTGACAATAGGGTGCGACTTGTCATGTAATTTGAAACTTTAAATCGCATGACAAGTCGCACCAGTGTGAACGGGTTAAGCAGGAATTAGTAATTATCACACCTGTGCAGACTTATATTTCTCTTTCACAAATTGTTTTCTTCCACTGTCACTGAGCATGACATCTTGAACTGACTCCCACAAAGAAGAAACATATTTTATGTGTTATGAGTGAAGAGAGCATTTAGAAGCCTCCAAAATACATCAGGTTATGTCAGGGGTGTCCAACCTTTTGACTCTCCTAGGCCGCATTAGAAGAAGAGGAAAGGCCTTGGGGCCACACATAAAATACACTAACAATAAGGAAAGCTGATGAGCAGAAAAAGTATAAAGAGGGCAACATAAAACTAGTGCGATATTTGATACTGTTGCAAATACTCAGATAGGCAGAGTGTTGAGATAAATGATTCATTTAAATTATGCTATAGGAGGCATCATCCATATGTGAAAACAAAGACCAATGGGACTTTATTTATGCCTCCAATGTTGAAAATGACAACTGATTACAATTACTTATGCTATTAATACAAAAAAAATCCTTTAAAAAGTCCATAAGGACGAATACATTTTTTTGTATTCATAAAATAGCACAAGTAACTTTAACCATCTGTCGTTTTCAATACTGGAGGCATAATAAAAGTCCCACTGGTCTGTGTTTTCACATATGGACAATGCCTCCCACAGTGCAATTCCAATGGATCATTTATCTACAACATTCCACTTATCCAAGTATTTGCATTAAATCATGTGGGGGGGGGGGGGTAGAGTTGCAGCCCACCCCAGCACCCCCATGTGGCACTTCTTTGGCTAGCAGGAGCCCCTCCATGTGCTGCCAGTGTTAGAGCAAACATGGCATCCCCAGCATCCCTCCCGATGTGCCTGGGCCCTGCTTGTCTGTGCTAGCCACAGCGGGCGCACAATGCTAAACATGGCATTCCTTCGGATATTCGGTTTACAGTTTCGGGTTGGACCACATGCCTACAGGCTGGACAGCCCTGGGTTATGCGATGGAACGCTATGCCATCTGAGTCCAAAACAGAAAATTTCCTTCTATCATCCTTTTCTATGTATTTGACCGAAAGCACCCCCTTGTGTCACTATTGTTTATTTGAAGCAGCCTTGCCAGGGATATCATACCCCCCCCAATCACAAATTCGATTCATCCAAGAATCCAACAGTGTTTGGATCCAGTTCCCCCTAATTACAGGTTCATACACATCGCATGAAGTACCAAGGCATTAAGTCTGACATTTGTTGCCTAACAGACTGACCTCACTAACACATGAAGATGGGAGACTATGTGAGGCTGGGTAACTGACTAACCAGCAACTATTAGCCTTCTGGCAACAACTGAGCAATTAACTCAGCAAATGCTAGATATGAGGTTCTAAAGGATAAGTTCACCTCTGGAACACATTACATGTTCCACACTTATTTAGGTCTCATGCACACTGGACGTTTTTACAGCTTCTCCTAAGGGCGCCTGGCGTTTCTTGGTTTTTTTTTTTATATGGAGGGGCTCCTCTTCTTTTGCCTTACATAATACCATACTGAGAGAATTCTTTATTATCTACTAGCGGTTTTCCTGCACATTACCGAGGCAGCTGTAGGAGTATCCTTATTAACGGAGGATATCACATAAGCGCTGTTTGACCATTCTTATTATTAGACGGTCATTGGGAGCTGGTAAGCGTGCATCCCATTACCACTTTTTCGAGGAAGTGTTGGGTATCAGCACTTTGTCATTTGGAAGGAATTACATTTTTCATATATCTACACTTGTTTGATGTTTATATAATTTTTACATTGGTATTACTTATTTAGGTTGATCACAACACATTTATTTAGACAATTTTGGTGACAGGGATATCTCTTTTTTTGTGTCCGCTGCTTGTCTATATTGTTTTCCTTTTTTGGGGTGTGCACAGAGGTGTGGTTATATACAATAGATAAATTATGTTACATATACTGAACAATGGACATGCATGTCTGGGAAAAGGCGATATTCAGAGCATCTATTTGGCTCCCCAATAGAGGCAGCTTTAGAGTGACAAATGACTAGTATGTCCCTTTTCATTGCACACTTCAGAGACTACAATTCCACAAAGAGAGCACAAACAAGTCTCCGTGGATCATTAAGTATTCCGATGACAGGAAAAACTTACTGATGGAATTTGGGAAAGGGAATTCGACCTATTTAGGCGTCGCCGAGTGAGATTGTTTTCCATTTCATTGACCTCAGTTTTAAGTTTATCCAGCTTTTTCTTTTGCACTTCAAGTTCTCGATGAAGTCGCTCCATTCTTGCCTTCTGATGTACCAGTAGAGCTGCAAAATGAAAAGGAGACTGGATTGTTACCCATCTTAAAATCAGCAGTATTCTCATTACTGCCACTGACATTCAAATAAAAACAGTCAAATTTAAAACACAGAAAAATAATGCTGCCAACACGGGACTATGGATCATGTGTGGTGTCCCAAAGTAATCACGCTTTGGGGCTGTTTTCTTCAGCTGGAACTGGGGCCTTAGTCAAGGTTCCAAATAGCAGTCAATAGTGGCACAAAACCTTCTGGCCTCTTCTAGAAAGCTGAAAATGAAGAGGAACTTCATCTTTCAGCATGACAATGACCCAAAGCATACATCCAAATCAACAAAGGAATGGCTTCACCAGAAGATGATTAAAATTTTGGAATGGGCCAGCCAGAGCAGAGCCCAGACCTGAATCTGATTGAAAATCTGTAGGGTGATCTGAAGAGGGCTGTGCACAGGAGATGTCCTCGCAATCTGACAGATTTGGAGTGTTTTTACAAGGAAGAGCGGACAAAAGATGTGCCATGCTGATAGACTCATACCCAAAAAGACTGAGTGCTGGAATCAAATCAAAAGGTGCTTCAGCAAAGTATTAGTTTAAGGGTGTACACACTTCTGCAACCATATTATTTTAGTTTTTTATTTTTAATTCCCTCCACCTAAAAGTTTTCAGTTTGTTGTTCAACTGAGTTGTACAGTTTATAGATTACATTAAAAAAGGTGGAAAAGTTATGAAATTATTTTTTTTACATCACAGAAACCAGACATTTTAACAGGGGTGTGTAGACTTTTTATATCCACTGTAGATGGATGCATTCAGGCAATTCTGGTCAGCAAGTACAATTGCATAAGAGTTTTCTTAGATTCTATCAGGACTGTATTGGTAGAGATTTTACATAGGTTGTTAGCAATATTACGCCATTCAGATAGATCACAAGTTACATTCAAATCTTGTTCCCACAGTTTCAGGTAGGCAAGTTTAAAATTTAGATCTGCTAGTAGGCTGTACACTATGGATACCTGTCCTTATTGCAGGACTTTTCAAACAGGGTCCATGTCAGAGGGCCCTCTAAGAAGCAAAGCTTCTTTAAGACATATGACAATCTGTGTACATCTAAAGATTTCATCGGGGGGGCATTTACAAAGCTTAACGATAATGAGCTAGGATGTGCAATTTGTTGCCATTAAAGAAGTCTCTTACGTGTAAGAAGCCTTTATTCATCCACCATTTAAAACTGTATGATCTCAGGCCTCGTTCAAACTCCAGATTATTTAGTATGGGAGGCACAGGAGTATGCAGAGAAGGGGCCTTCTGGTTCTCTGCTTATCCCCAATAGATAGTGAAAGTGACAAGGTAGGGCACTGGATAGGAGGGTCCATCCTCCTGGGAATCTACATTAATTTGCCAATAGAGCAAGAAATATACAGTGGGGCAAAAAAGTATTTAGTCAGCCACCAATTGTGCAAGTTCTCCCACTTAAAAAGATGAGAGAGACCTGTAACTGGCATCATAGGTAGACCTCAACTATGAGAGACAAAATGAGAAAACAAATCCAGACAATCACATTGGCTTATTTGGAAAGAATTTATTTGCAAATTATGGTGGAAAATAAGTATTTGGTCACCTACAAACAAGCAAGATTTCTGGCTCTCACAGACCTGTACCTTCTTCTTTAAGAGGCTCCTCTGTTCTGCACTCATTACCTGTATCAATGGTACCTGTTTGAACTTGTTATCAGTATAAAAGACACCTGTCCACAACCTCAAACAGTCACACTCCAAACTCCACTATGGTGAAGACCAAAGAGCTGTCGAAGGACACCAGAAACAAAACTGTAGACCTGCACCAGGCTGGGAAGACTGAATCTGCAATAGGCAAGCAGCTTGGTGTGAACAAATCAACTGTGGGAGCAATAATTAGAAAATGGAAGACATACAAGACCACTGATAATCTCCCTCAATCTGGGGCTCCACGCAAGATCTCACCCCGTGGGGTCAAAATGATCACAAGAACGGTGAGCAAAAATCCCAGGACCACAAGGGGGACCTAGTGAATGACATGCAGAGAGCTGGGACCAACGTAACAAAGGCTACCATCAGTAACACACTACGCCGCCAGGGACACAGATCCTGCAGTGCCAGACGTGTCCCCCTGCTTAAGCCAGTACATGTCCGGGCCCGTCTGAAGTTTGCTAGAGAGCATTTGGATGATCCAGAAGAGGATTGGGAGAGTGTCATATGGTCAGATGAAACCAAAATAGAACTGTTTGGTAGAAACACAACTCGTCGTGTTTGGAGGAGAGAGAATGCTGAGTTGCATCCAAAGAACACCATGTCTACTGTAAAGCATGGGGGTGGCATCATCATGCTTTGGGGCTGTTTCTCCGCAAAGGGACCAGGACGACCGATCCATGTACAGGACAGAATGAATGGGGCCATGTATCGTGAGATTTTGAGTGCAAACCTCCTTCCATCAGCAAGGGCATTGAAGATGAAACGTGGCTGGGTCTTCCAACATGACAATGATCCCAAACATACTGCCCGGGCAACGAAGGAGTGGCTTTGTAAGAAACATTTCAAGGTCCTGGAGTGGCCTAGCCAGTCTCCAGATCTCAACCTCATAGAAAACCTTTGGAGGGAGTTGAAAGTCCGTGTTGCCCAGCGACAGCCCCAAAACATCACTGCTCTAGAGGTGATCTGCATGGAGGAATGGACCAACATACCAGCAAGGTTGGCATTGTGTGCCAACCTTGTGAAGACTTACAGGAAACGTTTGTTATATTTCCTTTGTTGGCAATGACAGAGATCAAAGTATTGAGATAAACTTTTGATATTGACCAAATACTTATTTTCCACCATAATTTGCAAATAAATTCTTTCCAAATAAGCCAATGTGATTGTCTGGATTTGTTTTCTCATTTTGTCTCTCATAGTTGAGGTCTACCTATGATGCCAATTACAGGCCTCTCTCATCTTTTTAAGTGGGAGAACTTGTACAATTGGTGGCTGACTAAATACTTTTTTTCCCCACTGTATATTTAGAGAATGATAGATACCCAATGGGGTGCAGGACCACCAGCCATGGTGTAAGCCAACTGGGCAATTTGTGCTGCCTGATAATATGCTAGTATGCTATGAAGTCCCATATTCTGGACATTTGGAGGAGATTATTAGCCAAGAGTAAGGCCGTAGGCAACAGTTCCAGTAGACTGTGGACAGATGCATCCAAAAATAATTGTACTAGCGTCATGGGCCATTTTTAGTGTCCAGACAGGGTGGCTTTAACCTTTTTTTACTGTTACCAACGATGCCATGTCAGATACTGTAACCGGGAATTTGTGTAAAGCCAACTGTCCGCTTTCAGATGGAAGCACGTCCATTGTGCGACATTACATTAAGCCATGTATCAAAGGAGTGAAAAAAATAATTTTAGGGTCACTATTTACAGTTAACTCCAATATGATGATCTATAGGGTCTATAAAAGAGTTGCCTATGAAAAAAATGTTGGGTACTGATGTTGTTTTCTGGGCAGATATAAATTTTAAGGCATGACATGCTGGTTATCCATGTACCTGACACGCCCCAGTATTTCATATTTAACTGAATAATTTGATAATATATTGCATTTGTGTGCACAAAATTAATTTTTGTATATTTTGTTTTACTGAAAATCTGCACTTAATAAACTGTCGTGCCAATATTGTGTGATGTGAAAAATTTAAAGGTACCACCATTTTATTCTTCCGGGTTTTTGCTTTAAAAAATATATACCATTCAGAAGTTTAACTAATCTTCAGGCCTAAATTAATGTTTTGTTTTTTTTTAAATGTGAACAGGGACAACAAACTGCTTTGGCAGCAAAAGGGTTAAATCAAACCTGAGCTGACTCTAAATGTTTCCAAGGTCACAACAGTGTTGAAGTGCAGACACTACCTTAGCCTTCAAATCTATACCCAAGGAGAAACAGGAACTTCAGTGGGCAGTAGATGTTCCAGTTTCAGCACCTTGGGCAAAAGTCATGGCCCCAACATCCTAGAGGTTTTCTAAGGATTCCTTTTAGAAACAACTTAAATACTTGCATGAACCACAACATGCCTGCCGTTTGGCATTTTTACATTTGAAGCAATAAAATAAAGGAGTTGGGGGATTACAAAAAAAAATAAAAAATCATACTTGTTTAAGTGGATTCAGCATTGGTTCGATGCTGCAACTGTCCCCCGCGGGCTCTAAGACCGAGAACTGAGTGATCAAAGACCACTGAGCACTCAGTTCTCGGTCTTTAGTGAGTAGAGTCTGTGACTGTCAGTCCCCGGCTCTCTGCTCTGCCCCTCCAGCGATCATTGGAGCGCCAGGCTGTGGAGGCAGTTGGCCTCAAGCTTTCAGCGGTGCGCGGAGAGGCTGAGCCAGCTGGTCATCTGGATGGATCCAGACATTAAAGTTAGGATCCCTCCAGAATCTGGAACAGCTGAGTGACGTCAGCTGACTGTAGCCCACTGTTGGCTAAATATGGAAAAGTAGGGCCAAAGCTCCATTAAATTCAATTAGGTATAATTTAAAACCATGAACACCTGGTATAAGCAGAAAATGGAAAAAAAAAAATTATACATACATACACACACTGCTCAAAAAAATTAAAGGAACACTTCTTAATCAGAGTATAGCATCAAGTCAATTTAACTCCTGGGATATTAATCTGGTCAGTTAAGTAGCAGAGGGGGGGTGTTAATCAGTTTCAGCTGCTTTGGTGGTAATGAAATTAACAACAGATGCACTAGATGGGCAACAATGAGATGACTCCCAAAACAGGAATCATTTCACATGTGGAGGTCACGAACATTTTTTCCCCTACTCATCTTTTCTGTTTTTCACTAGTTTTGCATTTGGCTAGGGTCAGTGTCACTACTGGTAGCATGAGGCGATACCTTGACCCTACAGAGATTGCAGAGGAAGTCCAACTACTCCAGGATGGCACATCAATACTTGCCATTGCCAGACGGTTTGCTGTGTCTCCCAGTACAGTCTCAAGAGCGAGAAGGTGATTCCAGGAGACAGGGAGTTACTCTAGGAGAGCTGGACAATGCCACCCTGACTTCCATTAGGTATCGGGATGAAATCCTTGGATCCACTGTCATACACTGCGCTGGTGCAGAGGGTCCTGGTTTCCTCTTGGTGCACGACAATGCCTCATGTGGCGAGAGTATGCAGGGAGTTCCGAGGATGAAGGAATTGATACCACTGAATGGCCCCCACGCTCGTGTTCCAATAAAACACCTCTGGGATATCATGTTTTGGTCCATCCGATGCCGCTAGGTTGCACCTCAAACTGCCCGGAAGCTCAGTGATGCCCTGGTCCAGATCTGGGAGGAAATACGCCAGGACACCATCCGTCGTCTCATTAGTAGCATGTCCCGACATTGTCAGGCATGCATACAAGCTCGTGGGGGCCAAACAAGCTACGGAGTACTATTTTGAGCTGCTGCAGTGAAATTTCAGCAAAATGGACTAGCCTCGGGCATAATTTTTTCACTTTGATTTTCGGGGTGTCTTTGAACGCAGTCCTCTGTAGGTTGATAATTTTCATTTCCATCAATCGACATCATCACCAGTCCATTATCTGTATAGATACCCGGGATGATACTTTTCCCCCTTGAGATAAGATGTGTTTTCAAAGTGTCCCTTAAATTTTTTTGAGCAATATATCTATATATATATATATATATATATATATCTATATATATATATATATATATATATATATATATATATATATATCTCTATCTATCCATCCATCTATCTAGATATATATATATATATATCTATCTATATATAGATATATCTATATATAGATATATCTATATATACATACATACGTACATACACACACTAATTAATACCTTGGTTTATGAATTTAATTTGTTCTTCAGGACTTTTCGTATAACTGAAACACCGTTTCCCATAGGAATGCATTGAAAACCAATTAATCCGTTCCGGAGATCAGAAAAAAGTAAACGCTACTAAAATAGCAGGAGTTATTTTATCAAGTCATGCGGTATTTTAGCAGTAACAACCATGTGTTAATATTTCAGATGTCAGCGGGGTTTCCCACTGACAGCTGAATGTAAAAGAATTGCCGGCAATTAAAAAAATAATTTAAAAAACGGAGTGGGGTCCTCCCTCCCATTCATACCAAGCCCTTCGGGTCTGGTATAGATTTTGAGGGGAACTCCCACGTCAAAATTAAAAAAAAAAAAAAAAAAAAATAGCGTGGGGGTCACCCCCAAAATCCATACCTGACCCTTATCAGAGCACGCAGCCTGGCAGGTCAGGACCATACCAGGCCACATGCCCACAACATGGGGGGGGGTGCTTTGGGCAGGAGGGCTCCCTCCCAAAGCACCTTGTCCTCAAGTTGATGGGGACAAGGGCCTCTTCCCCAGAACCCTGGCTGGTGGTTGTGGGGGTCTGCGGGCAGGGGGCTTATTGGAATCTGGAAGCCCCCTTTAACAAGGGGGCCCCCAGATCCCGGCCCCCCCTATGTGAATGAGTATAGGCTACATGGTCCCGATACTCTCACAAAAATCAAAAAGTGTAGTGCGAAAAAAAGACAGAACACGGTCTTTGACAAGTCTTTTATTAAAAGAAAAAACTAAAAGAATGTCCCCTGCAGTAGATCCAACGTCAATCACGATGCCCGCTGTCACCGCTGCCAACCCGAAAAAAGAATTTAAAAAAAAGCTCTGCTTCCGACGATGGCTTCCAGCCTTCTGCCTGCTCCGGTGGTTTGACAATTCTTAAATATGTAAGGGGCGGGGCCACCCAGGGACATCACGCAGGTGACCCCCACCCCATGTGCCATCAATGATGTCACATGGGGCAAGGTCACTTGGGAGCCCCCCCTGCCCCAAAGCACCCCACCCCCATATTGAGGGCATGTGGCCTGGTATGGTGCAGAGGGGGGGGGGGGGGGAGGGGGGTGTTCACGCCTTTCCTGACCTGCCGGGCTGCATGCTCGGTTAAGGGTCTGGTATGGATTTTGGGGGGGGACCCCCACGCCATTTTTTTTAAAGTTGGTGTGGGAGTTCCCCTCAAAATCCATACTGGGAGGGCTTGGTATGGATGGGAGGGGGGACCCCACGCAGTTTTTTTTAGTTTATTATGGTGCCGGTTTTTAAATGTAATTACAACTTTTTTTTTCCCTTCACTATAGCTCAAAAATTCAGCTGTCACTTTCCCCCCAGCTAAAAGAAAGTTTTCTTTTCGTTTATTTCCCTGAGTTAAGAGAAACAATGTTTCCATTTAGTTTCTTTAAAGAAACAAAGTTTCCGTTAACTCGAAAGTGGCAGCTAACTTTGTGAGCTGTAGTGAAGGAAAAAAAAAAAAAAAAAAAGTCGGCAATTGCATTTAAACATCAGCACTGACATACACTTCGTACTGCGAAAAAAAATTCATAAACCGAGGCATTATTTTAAATGGATTTTCATTCATAAACCGAAAATTATGTTAATCGAGGCGTTTGTAAACTGAGGTATTACTGTGTGTGAATATACACACACACTATATATGTACACACACATAAGACACCTTTTGTCAAGAATTTCACCTGAGAAACAACAATGCATTTCCAGAAACTAGTATGTGTTTGCAGCCTCACAGCTATATATCTGCTGTGCAAGACCTCAGAAACTGCTACATGTGACTGCTGGTCTAATGAGATTTGGTGATTTGATTATTGCTGGAAATTAACCTGTACTGTATTTAGCTTTCTACTTCAGTCACATTCTGTGAACATGTGCTTTATGAACTTCTGCTGCTTTTATTAAATACCTTCCACATAAAAAAAAATACATCAGTAATATAATACATCAGTTTAAAGTGATACTAAAGGTTCTTTTTTTTTTTTAAAATAACAAACGTTATACTTACCTGCTCTGTGCAGTGGTTTTGCTGGATCCTCCTATTCTCGGGTCCCCTGCTGGCACTCCTGGCTCCTCCTTGCTATCAGGTGCTCCCATAGCAAGCGTGTTCCCGAGTTGCTGTTCCATGTGTCCATTCACACACAGAGCCGTGGCTTGGCCCTGCCCTCTCACTCTCCTCATTGGCTGAGTCAGCCAATGTGTTGTGCACATCGCTGGATCGCGATGGGGCTCAGGTACGTATTGAGCGGGCTGGGGGCACTGCTGCACACAGGTTTTCTACCTCCATGCATAGAATGTTTACTGAAAGTGATTGGAATCTGCATGAAGGTAAAAAAACCTTGAGCCTTTATAGAGATCAGGTCTCCTTTGTAAGTATAAAACACATAATAAAGCAACAAATTGAAAAAAAAAAAATATTTACCTTGTGTATATGCTGCATCATCTGACCCCACACTTAGTTTCCTTGCATCACTTATTCGATCATGTCCTACAACAGGGTCTGTTAAATGATGGATACCTTCTGATTCTGCAAATGGAAGGAGATTTGTGGGCTCAAATGTTGGGGATACAACACCAGGGGAAACTGCAGGAGGTTTGTTCGGGGAGACTGTTATCTTAAAAGTATATTTTGTGTTAGGCTGAGTCACTACAACACGTGGAGAAGTAGCCGAGCTATTATTTCCAAGAGCTCGGCTTTTAGGTGGATGGTGGTGAATGAAAGCAGGCCCCATGCTTACTTGTCCCGAGACATTCCTTGCTGCACTTGCAGCACCTGGATTTGTTGAAATGAAGAGAGTAGGCTGATTCCTAACAACCTGGTCATCACCACCAGGAGCTGAAATGTACACCTTTGGTTGGTTCCGGCTAATCATCTCATCTGTGCTTGGAGGGCTTGCAATGTAAACAGTGGGCTGGTTCCTTGTTGGGGTGTTCAAAGTAGAGGGATTAGTGGAACTTCGAGAACTTTGGGAACGCAGCATATTTGGATTGCTTCTTTGTGGAGGTTCAAGTTTAATTTCTATTTGATTTTTCCTGGGACCAGTTGAGATATTTTGAATGTTGTACAGGGTGGAAGGTTGACAGCTACCTGCTGATGAATGAAGCACAGGTGCTTGTGGAGTTGTGGGTGAACTAATAGGCATATACACATGAGAAGTCTGGTGACCCTGTTGATTAGATTGTGCTGAGGTATGTGACTGAGTATATGAAGAAGGAAGTGTTGTCCAGGGATTTGGCTGTGATGGCTGAAAAACCTGCTGTTGCTGAGACATCCAACCAGACTGCTGGGGTGTTTGTCGTGTTGTGCCACTCTGAGATGTGAAATAAGGTCGAATATAGATAGAATTTCCATGTGGGCTGTTAAGCACAGGTGGTGGAACGCCATGTATATGCAAAGATGTAGGAGTATTACGAGCAGATTGGATATTTGGAGCCAAAGTAACCATAATGGGGTTAAATCTGGGTGCTTGTAAGCCAGATGAACTTTTGCTACCTAAGTGGAGTCCAAACTGATGGCCAGGGTTTGAAGGGTTATTTGGCACCCCAAAAACATTAAAATTAGAAGGCACATTGGCAGGAGCAGTCTGTGGCTCTTGCTGATATAGTTCATTGTTGGGCTGCCCTTCTTGAAGATGGCCATCACTTATGCTGTGAGTCAAAGTTCTACTGCTGCCATTCATTCTACTTCCATCCCTGATTTCATGGTACTGAGACTGTAAGTCCAAATTGAGGGATGTCATGTGATTTCTTAAACCAACAATGCCAGTTTCATCTGTGAGGGACAAGTCACCTTCACCATATAGGTATTTTGTGCTTTCTTGAGAAAGGACTTCACAGCAAGCATCCAAATTATTGTTGTTCTACAAAATAAAATACAGAAAATAGTAAGTTGTAAAGGTGAAAAAAAATTATGCAAGCTAAATGTTGTTAAAAAAAAAGAAAAGAAACCAAAATCAATTAAAATAGTTTCACTGTTCATTTCACATGCTATGGGCTTTGATTATTTGCTGGAAGACAAAGCAGATGTTCAGAATGGTTTTCACTGATGTATTTCATGCTTTGAAAAGCACTAAGGATTTGCATAGATCTGCCTTATAACACTGTCTGAATATACAGTGGGGCAAAAAAGTATTTAGTCAGCCACCAATTGTGCAAGTTCTCCCACTTAAAAAGATGAGAGGCCTGTAATTGGCATCATAGGTAGACCTCAACTATGAGAGACAAAATGAGAAAAAAAATCCAGACGATCACATTGGCTGATTTGGAAAGAATTTATTTGCAAATTATGGTGGAAAATAAGTATTTGGTCACCTACAAACAAGCAAGATTTCTGGCTCTCACAGACCTGTACCTTCTTCTTTAAGAGGCTCCTCTGTCCTGCACTCATTACCTGTATCAATGACACCTGTTTGAGGTTGTGGACAGGTGTCTTTTATACTGATAAGTTCAAACAGTCACACTCCAAACTCCACTATGGTGAAGACCAAAGAGCTGTCGAAGGACACCAGAAACAAAATTGTAGACCTGCACCAGGCTGGGAAGACTGAATCTGCAATAGGCAAGCAGCTTGGTGTGAACAAATCAACTGTGGGAGCAATAATTAGAAAATGGAAGACATACAAGACCACTGATAATCTCCCTCGATCTGGGGCTCCACGCAAGATCTCACCCCCGTGGGGTCAAAATGATCACAAGAATGGTGAGCAATAATCCCAGGACCACACGGGGGGACCTAGTGAATGACATGCAGAGAGCTGGGACCAACGTAAAAAAGGCTACCATCAGTAACACACTACGCCGCCAGGGACACAGATCCTGCAGTGCCAGACGTGTCCCCCTGCTTAAGCCAGTACATGTCCGGGCCCGTCTGAAGTTTGCTAGAGAGCATTTGGATGATCCAGAAGAGGATTGGGAGAATGTCATATGGTCAGATGAAACCAAAATAGAACGGTTTGGTAGAAACACAACTCGTGTTTGGAGGAGAGAGAATGCTGAGTTGCATCCAAAGAACACCATACCGACTGTGAAGCATAGGGGGCTGCATGGAGGAATGGGTCAACATACCAGCAACAGTGTGTGCCAACCTTGTGAAGACTTACAGGAAACGTTTGACCTCTGTCATTGCCAACAAAGGATATATAACAAAGTATTGAGATGAACTTTTGATATTGACCAAATACTTATTTTCCACCATAATTTGCAAATAATTATTTCCAAATCAGCCAATGTGATTGTCTGGATTTTGTTTCTCATTTTGTCTCTCATAGTTGAGGTCTACCTATGATGCCAATTACAGGCCTCATTCTCATCTTTTTAAGTGGGAGAACTTGCACAATTGGTGGCTGACTAAATACTTTTTTGCCCCACTGTACACAAAACAAGTCAAACGGATAAAGTGGTCTGCAATTGTGGTGGTCTCACTGTGCTATCTCCTTTAAATTTAACAATAACTCTTTAGAGGGGGTATTAACCAAAACAAGTGTATGAAAATCAGCCATTTTTTGGAGGTTATACCAGCAAAGTAGAGAAATATTTAAAAAATTTGTATCTGTAATTCAACCCATATTTCATTTATGGTCAACACTTAGATGGACATAATTTGAGCACGTAAAAAATTAACAAGTATTAATAAATGTCAGATTGATTTAATGTACTGGAATAATGATTTGTCAGAATTTCAAATTTGGGGGCACGATCCCAGTTTTGATCTGAATTGGCCTGTGCTACTGATCAACAATGAGAAATAATTTGGAAGTGGTCTCTGATGTGTACACTATCAAGCAGTCCATGGATTTTCTGCATAGTAGCTGGTCATCATTAACACAGTAATGCAGAGGAGTAGAGGTTCGCATTTTACAAACTCTACTACTGTCTTCTCAATTATATAACAGACTAATAGCAAAATGCTATTGTGGAGCAGACCAAGAAAAGTAAAAATGTCCTATCATACGAATGAAAGTGTGCAATATCCTGACACAACACAATCTAGCAAGCTTTAAATACTAACCTGTAGCATGCACCGTGAAACAACTACTTCAGGCACTTCTGGGAATTTCTGTCGCAGGTCATTTAAAACCTGAAAGTCAACTTGCGAGCTTCCTTGGGCCATTCGTATATTGCCTGTGCAGAACTGTTCTTAATTGGACAGTTCTAGGTGGAGCCCAACCTCATCTCATTGTTGAAAGCATACTCTGCTGAAAAGAAGGCAAAACTGTACATCAAGAAGATGGAAGTTAAAAAAAAAAAAAAAAAAACGAACAAAATGTGCAAGTAATAAAGTCAACATTTTGGCATTAAACTTATTAAAATACACTTAAAATATTTAAAAACGCAAACACAGGCTGCTTGTACCCTCACAGACTGCAGTACCAGCTAGCCCAAGTGTCCCTGATCACTGCCCCAGTGTAATGACAAAAAATTTAGCCAGCGCCTGTCACCTGTCCCAGTGCTCACAAAAACACTGCCATACACCATACCAGCACCCTGATCGCCGCCATACCAGTGCCCTGATCGCCGCCATACCAGTGTTCCGATTACTCCATATGTCATACCAGTGCCAGGATCTATGCCATATACCAGGGGTGGGCAACTGTGGCCCTCCAGCTGTTGTAGAACTACAAGTCCCATGAGGCATTGCAAAACTGACAGTTACAAGCATGACTCCCAAAGGCAGAGGAATGATGGGACTTGTAGTTCACCAACAGCTGGAGGGCCACAGTTGCCCACCCCTGCCATTTACCATACCAACATTCTGATCCCTGCCATACCCCATACTAGCGTCTTGATGATCACCACCATACCTCATATCAACATCCTGATCACTACCATAAACAATACCAGCGTCCAGCATTTTGGGGTCTCAACTGTTCAATTTCCAGATATATATCCCATAGTTTATAGACTCTAGCCCTCACACAGACTAAATAATATACACCGTTTTGGGTTATTTTATCCAAAAATATGCAGCAGAACACATTTTGACCTAAATTTATTTGCCAAATTTTATAACAAACTAAGCAAACATTTTTTTTTCAAAAACTATTCGCTATTTTTTCATTTATACAGCAAAAAATAAAAAACCCAGTGGTAATCAAATACCAGCAAAAGAAAGCTCTGTATGGAAAAAAAAAAAAGGGTAAAAAAAAATTTAAATTTGGGCACAGTGTGCAATTTTCATTCACTTCCAGTCCAAACCAATTTTTACTTTGCACTTTGGTGGGTGAAAGTGTCCAGACTTGAAGTAGTCTATGTACAATGAGCGGATGGGAAGAGATTAATCACTTCAAGCTTTGCCGATGCAGGCTAATGTACCTGTTCATCAGCCTGCATCGATGGCTCCTGCGCGGCTCACAGAGCACGCACCCCGGAGCCAGGACACATTGTTTCGCCCAGACACAGCGGATCACATTATCGCTGTGTCCGGGAGATCACATGGTGTTTTACCAAGTGACTGCTGTGACCAATCACAGCACTCACACAGTAAACAATGGAAAGTGAACGTAAAGACCACTTCTCTCTGCTCTTAGTGCAAAAGCAGAGAGAAGCGATCCTGCAGTGTGTGTGAGGGTACAGCAGCCTTCTGTTCCAGCCACTCCAGTATCATTGATCCGTACCCATGTGTCCCTGATCACTGCCCCAGTATATACACAATAAAACATGCAGCGAATTCCTGTCACCTGTACAAGTGTGCACAAAAACACCCCCATGCACCATACCAATGTCCTGATCACCGTCATACCAGCGCCCTGATCATCGCCATCTCCCCACCATACCAGCGCCCTGATCACCGCCATCCCCCCACCATACCAGCGCCCTGATCACCGCCATCCCCCCACCATACCATCGCCCTGATCACCGCCATCCCCCCATACCAGCGTCCTGATCACCCCTATACCAGCGACCTGATCATCGCCATCTCCCCACCATACCAGTGCCCATATCACCGCCATCGCCCCACCATACCATCGCCCTGATCACCGCCATCCCCCCACCATACCAGCATCCTGATCATCACCATCCCCCCATACCAGCGTCCTGATCATCCCTATACCAGCGACCTGTCTACTACCATACCAGTGTCCTTCTCACCGCAATACCTTCTGCTAATGTCCTGATCACCACCACACCCCATATCAGTGTCCTGGTCACTGCCACATGCCATACTGGCATCCAACATTTTAGGATCTCAATTTTCTAATATATATCCCATAGTTTGTAGGTGTTATAGCTTTCACACAGACTAAATAATATACACTGTTTTGGGTTATTTTTACTCCAAAAATGTATAATACATTTTGGCATAAATGTATAAAAGAAACGTTATTTGCAAAATTTTATAACAAACAATAGGCAACAAAATAATTTTTTTTTTCAAAATGTTCGGTATTTTTTCATTTATATAGTAAAAAGTAAAAAACCCAGCGGTGATCAAATACCACAAAAGCTCTGTCTAAAAAAAAACCAAAAAAAATTTCATATGGGTACAGCGTTGCATGACTAATTGTCAAAGTGTGATAGTGCTGAAAGCTGAAAATTGGCCTGGACTGTAAGGGGGTGACAGTGTACAGACTTGAAGAGGTTAATAAGAAAAAAAAATGAATTTTAACTGTAGTATCAGGTTGCAACATAACAAAATTGAAAAAAGCTAGCCCTATCAAATTTTGTCAAGTACATTGTGGACTGAAACATCAGAGTTGTTTGGTCACAGTAACAGACTAACCGCAGACATGTTTGAACCAAACAGAAGACATTTCAGGAGAAGAGCATTATATTAACCATAAAACTTGGTGACAGAAATGTCACAGTTTAGGGCTGCTATAAAGGTCTGTACAGCTTGCAGTCATTGAACAGGAACAGGAATATACTAATTCTGAGATGCTTGTTTTATAGTGCTGCTTACAGGAGACTGGGACACTGGCAAACAAAACGGTTGAACCAGCCCCTTTACATTCCTGCCTTCAACAGTTTTGTGAGCAGTACCTAGGGCCAATAACAGAGGGGTGGTACCCTTTTTCCACCAACAAGAAAAAAAGGAATTTTGACTTGCCTGTAAATTTTATATCTTGGAATATAGTACAGGACACAGGGTGTGAAATTCATAGACCCTAGGTCAGGGGTCTGCAACCTTTAAGACATAAAGAGCCACTTGGACCCGTTTCCGAGAGGGAAAAAAAGACTGGGAGCCGCAAAACCATTGCAACATTTAAAACAAATCCGACACTGCATATATTGCAAAAAGCGTTCTGGTCATGAAGGGGGTTTAAGGGCCCACTAAGCAAAGGGTTAATCAGGGCCACAGTGTATCGTCATAATCACAATCATAGCCTTAGGTCAGTGGTGGGCAACCTTTTTTTTCAACTGAGCCAAATCTCGCGAAAACCACAATTGAAATTTATTTTGAGAGAAACATTTTTAAAACTGAAAATACATCCCCCATATAGTAATTCATCCCCCATATAGTAATTCATCCCCCATATAGTAATTCATCCCCCATACAGTAATTCATCCCCCGTATAGTAATTCATCCCCCATACAGTAATTCATCCCCCGTATAGTAATTCATCCCCCGTATAGTAATTCATCCCCCGTATAGTAATTCATCCCCCATATAGTAATTCATCCCCCATATAGTAATTCATCCCCCATATAGTAATTCATCCCCCATAGTAATTCATCCCATATAGTAATTCATCCCCCCTATAGTAATTCATCCCCCCTATAGTAATTCATCCCCCCTATAGTAATTCATCCCCCCTATAGTAATTCATCCCCCATATAGTAATTCATCCCCCCTATAGTAATTCATCCCCCCTATAGTAATTCATCCCTCCTATAGTAATTCATCCCCCATATAGTAATTCATCCCCCCTATAGTAATTCATTCCCCATATTGTGTCAATTCACTTACCTTTGCTCCGCGCGTTCCTCTCGCTGTGTTCCCGCGCCGTTCTGGTCTTCAGGGCGGACTGTGAGAGGAGAGGAGTTTGTCACGCTGCCCCGCCTACATCCTGACAGCCAATGTTTGCCAGCGGGCGCCCGGCACACAGAAGAGCTGCATTAAAAGAGCCGCGGCTTGCCGACCCTATTGCCTGTCACCTGGTGGGTAGTGTGCTCCGGAGCCGCAGGAAAGGTGAAAAAGAGCCGCATGCGGCTCCGGAGCCGCGGGTTGCCGACACCCGCCCTAGGTTATAGGCTTGTACTTTCAGCTGATTGTACACTTTACACAAAACTTTCAAAATACATACCCACTGGATGTCTCCCTTATAACCCTACCCCACAGATTAAGCCCTCCATTTGCAGCAAGCAATGCAGAGTAATCAAGGAATGGAGAACTGACTGTGCCCTGTACTGTATTACAAGTTATGGAACTTACAAAACTCCTTATCTTAAATTGTATAGAAAAAGGACACAAAGTACTCACAGACCCTGGGATGTTTCCAAGCAATGAATGAGGAGTGTGGGCAACAACTAGGCAAAGAGACCGGTGCCAACAGGCCTAACAACAAGGGTAAACAGACTCAACTTTAGAGTGCCGCTACAACAACCTTGCAGCTTAAAGCTGCATTTACACAAGATTTGACGATCACCTGGATTTTTTTTGAAAAGGTATTTTATTATTATTATTATACAGTATTTATAAAGCGCCAATAGTTCACTCAGCGCTGTACATTACAAAGGGGGACAGAACATGTGACAGAACAATACCAATACAATGCAAAACATGAGGGGATCGAGGGCCCTGCTCTTTCGAGCTTACAATCTAGAAGGGATGGGATAGTGGTACAGGAGGAGATAGCTGTGGGGGATGGAGTGGTAGGAAGAGTGGAGGAGGTCAGCAAGTTAGCAGGGGGTGAGGTAGGCTTCCCTGAAGAGATGGGTTTTCAGGGTGCGCCTAAAGGAGAGGAGAGTAGGTGATAATCTGATGGGTTGGGGCAGGGAGTTCCAGAGGATGGGTGACACCCTGGAGAAGTCCTGGAGGCGGGCATGGGAGGAGGAGACCAGGGAACTAGAGAGAAGGAGGTCTTGTGAGGAGCGGAGTGTGCGTGTTGGGCGGTACTTGGATATTAGGTCAGTGATGTAGTTCGGGGCAGTATGGTGGACAGCTTTGTACGTCAGTGTTAGGATTTTAAATTTGATCCGTTGCGCAATCGGAAGCCAGTGGAGGGATTGGCAGAGGGGGGTGGCGGAAATGGAGCGGTTGGAAAGGTGAATGAGTCTGGCAGCCGTATTCAGGATCGACTGAAGCGGGGATAGCCAGCGGCGAGGCAGGCCAGTGAGGAGGGAGTTGCAGTAGTCGAGTCGTGATATGATGAGGGAGTGGATGAGCTGTTTAGTGGTTTCTGGGGTTAGGAACGTGCGGATTTTGGCGATGTTGCGGAGGCGGAGTCTGCACGAGTTTGTTAAAGATTGGACTTGGGGCTGGAAGGATAGGTTGGAGTCCAGAATGACACCAAGTACTCTGGCCTGCAGAGCGGGTTTGATATTGGCGTTGTTGGATGTGATGTAGAAGTCAATGGGGGGTGGGGTTCGGGCTGGGGGGAAGACAAGGAGCTCGGTTTTGGAGAGATTCAGTTTAAGGAAGTGGAGCGACATCCAATCTGATATGTCGCTCAGTAGGTGTGTGATTTGGGCAGAGACCGAAGGGGTGAGGTGGGGGGTTGAGAGATAGATTTGTGTGTCGTCGGCATAGAGGTGGTAGTTGAAGCCGTGAGAGTGTATGAGTTGGCCAAGGGAGGAGGTGTAGATGGAGAAGAGAAGGGGCCCAAGGACAGAGCCTTGAGGGACCCCAACAGAGAGGGGGAGTGAGGGGGAGGTGGTAGCATTATAGGTAACGCTGAAAGAGCGTTGTGACAGGTAGGATGAGAGCCAGGAGAGAGCAGAATCTCTGAGGCCGAGGGAGTGTAGTATTTTGAGGAGGAGGGGGTGGTCAACTGTGTCGAAGGCCGCAGAGAGGTCAAGGAGTAGGAGCACTGAATAGTGGCCATTAGCTTTGGCGGTTAGAAGGTCGTTGGAGAGTTTGAGTAAGGCGGTTTCGGTGGAGTGTAGGGGGCGGAAGCCAGACTGTAGGGGATCGAGGAGGTTGTTGTCGTTGAGGTGAGAGCATAGGCGGGTGTAGACGAGACGCTCGAGGAGTTTAGATGTAAGTGGGAGCAGGGAGATGGGTCTGAGGTTGTTCGGGTCATTGGGGTCCAGGGAGGGCTTTTTAAGTATGGGGGTGATGTGTGCATGCTTCAGTGGGGAGGGGAAAGTGCCGGAGGAGAGGGAGAGATTAAAGATGTGGGTGAGGGAGCGTAGGATGGAGGGGGAGGGAGGTCGTAGGAATTGTGAGGGGATAGGGTCGAGGGGGCAGGTGGTGAGGCGGGCATCAGAGAGGATCTTGGAGACTTCCTCAATGGTAGTAAGGTCAAAGGTGTGGAGTGTTGGGGGAGCTTCAGTATGAGGAATGTAGGGTGGGGTGGGAGTGGAGGTCAGAGCAGTGGTGGGGCCGTGGGAGAGGGGTGATGAGGGGGTAGCTGAGTGAGGGGGAACGGGGTCGGAGGGAGTTTGAGCAGTGACGAAGTCCCTGCGGGTAATGTCGAGGGGGAGGGGGGATGAGGGGGTAGCTGTGTGAGAGGGGACGGGTTGAGAGGGCGTGTGAGTTGCGGCAATGTCCTTGCGAATTGTGTCAATCTTGTTTTTGAAGTGATTGGCAATCTCAAGGGCGGTGAGCGAGGTGCTGGGTGGAGGTGGGGGTGGAGAGAGTAGAGAGTTGAAGGTGGAGAAGAGTCGGCGAGGATTGGAGGAGAGGGCCTTGATGAGGGTCAGGAAGTAGGCTTGTTTGGCTGCGTGGAGGGAGGAGGTGTAGGTGCGGAAGGCAGATTTGTAGCAGGTGAAAGCTTGTTGGGATTTTGTTTTGCGCCATAGTCGCTCCAGGGCACGACTGCGTCGTTTGAGGGTTTTGGTGTGATCAGTCTGCCAGGGCTGGAGCGGTCGGAGTCTGATGTTGCGTGTGGTTAAAGGCGCTAGTGAGTCAAGGGCTGCTGACAGCGCGTTGTTGTAGGCAGTCATAGCCAAGTCGGGGCAGGACAGGGGGAGGATGCGGTCGTGGAGTTGATCAGCTGCAGAGTGGAGGGGGGCAGGGTTAAGGTTGCGGAGGTTACGGCTGGTAGTAGTGTGACATTTGGAGGGGTAGGCGTTGGAGGACGAGGAGATAGAGAAGGTGATCAGGTTGTGGTCAGAGAGAGGGAAGGGGGTGTTAGTGAGGTTGTGGGGAGCGCAGCGGTTGGAGAAGACAAGATCAAGGATATTACCGTCGGAGTGGGTGGTGGATTGTATGCACTGTGCAAGTGCAAACGAGGAGGTTAAGTGGAGGAGACGGGCTGTGTCCGGGTTGTCAAGGTTGACAGGGATGTTGAAATCCCCAAGAATGATGGTGGGTAGCTCAGAGGAGAGGAAGAAGGGTAGCCAGGAGGAGAAGTCTTCCAGGAAGCGGGGTATGGATCCAGGAGGCCGGTATATCACAGCATGGTATAAACAGAAGACCAGCTGGTGGCCTTATAAATCTGGGCTACAGAGGCCTGGTGTCAAAATGCCTAGGGACTCCCACCAACCTAGTGGATTGGGTACCAAAAAGTGCAGAAGAGGATTTGACTTAGAAGTAGGATGTCCCTTTCGAAAACTAGGGAAACTGTCATCCTGATCAAAGCTGTTGCTTCAATTTAGACTCTTATGGCTCTACAAACAACCAGGCAGTGTGGAGCAAATATTGCGTGGCATAAAAAATGCAACATAAAAAGACCATCAAAAATCAGCAGAGCTGAAGAAAACATATCCTAGAAAAAAAAAAAAAAAAAACTGAGGCATGATAGTTGGAGATGGGGTTCTAGAGGGGCCAGCTCACTGTTCTAGGTGTATCAATGCCCCAAATTATTATTATTATACAGTATTTATAAAGCGCCAATGGTTCGCTCAGCGCTGTACATTACAAAGGGGGACAGAACAATACCAATACAATGCAAAACATGAGGGGATCGAGGGCCCTGCTCTTTCGAGCTTACAATCTAGGAAATGTCTAAGAATTCCTATATTGTGTGTTCCTCAATGGCTGATAAAGGAAAAAGGGTCATGTGCATTTTCTGATCCATGGTGGTGTGTTTGCAGCCCATTCAGAATAGCTTGCTTTACAGCAATGCATTCTAACATGCATTAATGCTCCAAACAAATCACTTGATTATGAATCAACACTAAACATTCAAATTGAACTGGAAAAGGATCTTTCAACACAATACGTATCAGAAACCCACTAGCAAATCTAAAGGAATGGATCAAAAAGAACAAATGGAGGGTTACGGACTGGCCTAATCAAAGTCATGACCAATAATCAAGAAATGCTGCATGGATAAGTGGTTTAAAAATGTCTAATTTATGCTAAAAGGGGCAATATCAGCTTTTGAGGCCAAGGATGTACTTACTTCTTCCACGGTACACCATTACATCTACTGATGTTTTTGTAAATAAATAAAAAGGCAAATATTTATTGTGCTTTTTAGGTATATCACCTTCATCCGTCTGATGAATGAAGATCTAACGTTTGCCTGTTCAAGTTGAAAAACCTGAATATCCATGGACAGTATTTATTTTTTACACAACTGTGCACAGTAATTTTTGTAAGCAAAATGAAGTAACCTAACACAGAAAATATCATGTAAATGAAGGGCACTGTTGTGATATTTTTTCAGAGGGCAAGCCCTCGACACCCTGTATTTACAGTATTTTCAACAGCATCATTCAACCTGAAGACTGACTACATTTGTTGGGGGAAAAGAAGTACTATGGGGGACAGCTCCGGATAAATGTACTGCAGCAAAAGCTGCTTTTTTGTTTTTACAACACCAAAGTGAACAAACGAGAAAAAAAAAAATAATCTGAGCTTCAATGCAGTTACATGATGCATATGTGAATTACATACGGTATTTTCTTTACAAAACATTTGGGGCTGAAAATGAAAGCCTAAGCTTACTTAAAATCGTTTCAGGGAACAAAAAACCCAGCACAAGAAGCAGTACTTAAACATTATTAGGAAGGCTCCCTTATGCTATTACCAGCTGCCCTAGTTGAAATCTATATCCTCCGCCTCCCCCTGCAGTCAATCTTCTGATGCTCTGGGGGTTAATACAAACACTGGACCTGTCAGGAATGTTGAATATGCCAGACCATTCTGCCCATCTCCTTTATTCATAGAAGCTGTGCTTCAGTTTCCAAGAATGAAAACCACCCTGTGGTAGGAGGAACCAGATGTTTCATGCATACATCCATCCTCCATTTATAGATGGCTGTTCTCTCAAGGAAGCTATAGTACAGATTCTATGAATGGAGGAGGGGAGAAGAAAAAGGCAGGCAAAGAAGACACTCTTGATGAGTGCCTGTGACACATCCAGGGCTCATATTATCCTCTGCAGCATGAGCAAATGATGGAAAAGGGGATGGGGGGATTGGTGGAGTGGGGGGTGTCAGAGGACTTTAGATTTCAACTAGGACAGTTGGCACCAGCACAAAGGACACCTACATGTAAGTACTGTCCCTTGTGCGGATTAAAAAAAAAATACCTAAAAACTTAACATTTTAAAAATATTGTTCCATATATTCCATATAAAAAAATTCATATTTACAACTTTCAGCCAGCAGGTAGGCCAAATATTCACACAACAAACAGCTGAATGACACCCCCCCTTCCTGTATGCAAGCCTATACAGTAAGCAGGTAGAGGCCAGACCACCTTATTAGAAGCCCAATATGTTCTGCACATACATTGATGGAAATGCTCCATAATAATAAAGTTTATGAAATATTTTATACAGTCAAAAAAAAAAAAAAAAAAAAAAAAAAAGAAAGTAAAATAAACCTGTGAAACAATTTAACAGCTTCCTGACAGCCCTATAGCAGAACTACTGCTACAGAGCGGCACGGCTGAGTAAAATCACGTATATAGACACGTGATTTTGTATTTCCAGGTGGGGGCGCGCGCACTGCCCTACCCATGCCGCCCTGCAGCTGTCCATCACTGGGTTCCAGCCAGAGATTCTCCGCTGGCACCCAGCAATCGCCGAGGTACACTGACAGGGGAGAGGTCTGTATGTAAACAATACAGATCTCTCCCCTGTCATCACCAGCATGCTGCTTTGTATTACTCTGCATAGCAGAGCAATACAAAGCAGCATGCTTACACAGAAAAACACACAGCACAGTTTGTAAATTAGCACAGAGCACACAGTTAACCCTTTGATCGCCCCAGATGTTAACCCCTGCCTGCCCAGTGATATCAGCACAGTGTCAGAGCTTTTTATTAGCATTGATCACTAATGAACAAAAAAAAAAAACAAGGGCGCACTCTCATCATGCATTACTGTGGTACACCACGTGTTTATTGTGTAATCAAATAGATATATACTCACAAACCAAAAGGAGAATAAAAGCAGAATAAATAGTCCGCAATGGCAGTCAATGCAATGCTGTGCCCTAATTAGGGATAAGCTGATGCGTTTCGCGAGACGAACCCCCTGAAGTGTGTACCTGCTGGTCCAATCCTTATATGCCAAAAAATGCTAAAGAGGACAAAAAAGTCCCTCCCCCCACACACGCATGGTGGTCCAATCGCAGAGAAGACCGATTGGATCCACCTCCAAAAAAAATAAAAATGAATGGATGTGGATAAAAAAAATAAAAATGATAATAAAAATAAACATAAAAATAAAAAATGAATAAGAAGAAATTACATTTTTTCTTTAGCATTTTTTGGCATATAC
Organism: Staurois parvus; assembly: GCF_062004578.1. Taxonomy (NCBI): domain Eukaryota; kingdom Metazoa; phylum Chordata; class Amphibia; order Anura; family Ranidae; genus Staurois; species Staurois parvus. Next base: position 13,516,340 of record NW_028317855.1, on the reverse strand, counting down.
GGATTGGACCAGCAGGTTTGTGAGTATATATCTATTTGATTACACAATAAACACGTGGTGTACCACTGTAATGCACGATGAGAGTGCACCCTTGTTTGTTTTTTGTTCATCCAGATTTCCCGATCTTTGAAGGGCTGCACCTCCTCGTTTGGCATTCTGAATTCCTGCTAGTCTGCAGGAGGATTTGAGCGCTGGATTCGTTTGTTTGTTTTTGGATTGCATTAGCACTGATCACTGTATTAGTGTCACTGGTGATGTCAGTGGCAGTTAGTCCCCCCCAGTGTCGGAATGCCTGCTGCAGTCCTGCTATAAAATCGCTGATCGTTGCAATTACTAGCATAAAAAATACAAATTCCAGTATATATGTCGTCAGCTTGAATGATTGCCATCGTGGCCTTGCCCTCTGAAAAAATATCACAAAGATATGTAGCAGAAAATATTTAGGCCTAAATTTATTACGAAATTTGATCTTTAAATTTTTTTTTACTGGATATGTTTTATAGCAAAAAGTCAAATATATTGTTTTTTCAAAATTGTCGGTCTTTTTTTTTGCTTGTTAGCGCAAAAAATAAACACAGAGGCGATCAAATAACACTAAAAGAAAGCACTATTTGTGGGAAAAAAAGGACATAAATTTAATTTGGGTGCAGGGTTGCATGACTACGCATTTGTCAGCTAAATTAATGCACCACCTTATCGCAAAAAATGGTCTGGTCAGGAAGGGGGTTAAATCTTCTAGAGGGCAAGCGGTTAAAGAAAAAAAAAAATTGTCTAAATATTATAGTTTCAATGTTTTGCTTCCACAGTTTTATAGTAAATAAGCAGTAATTAGATTTTTTTCTTCAGGCTAGGTTCACAGTCATGCAGTGCGGTACATCGCATGTGATTCACACCGTATTCCTGTGCAAATCACATGCAAATTTTGTGCGCTGCGATTTGAGCCATAATGGTGTATGGCTCAATTCACACCGCATCCACACCCAAAAGGTGCAGGACCCTTTCTTGGGTCCACACTAGAATTAGATTGCATGGGTATTCACACCTATGCGATACGATTTTGCACATCGCACCGCGTTTTGCAGACCAATTTCGTGGTGTTATTAACATACACACCCGCAGCGGTTTGCATGAACGGGGTGCGATTCTGATGCAGTGCGGAATTTGCACAGAAAACGCTGCAAATTCCAGTCCGCATCAGTGTGAACCCAGGCTCAATGACTGCGGGCGAAGCTACACTGCTGTAAAATACATATGTTTTGTTCTGACATGAGTACTAACAAAGCACTTCACTTCCAAACTTATAAGCTGCAGATATATACATATACCTTTTATGTAATAAAAATGAGTGATGTTTCAATAGCCATTTATAATCACAGCTGACAAGGAAAAAACACAAAACTAAAAATCAGAAAAGCACTGGAACGGAAATATATAATTGCGCTTACATGCCAGAAGACCAGACATCACTTAAACAACCTCTGCATCGTACGGGTAGTTTTATGAGAAGTACAAGTAGTTTGGGAATGAAGCCAAACACATAACAAATGAGCATTTCACACCAACAATATTTAGGTTACAGAAGTTACCTCAAGTGCCCTTACAGACTTTCAGAACTGTGCCCTCACCGCATTCTCTGTGGAAGACAAAAGAGAAATTGTATATTATTAAATTTACAGGGACAGGATAATTTAATACTAACTACAAATGTGGAATACTGTAATGGTATTTAAACAAAGAACAGAATCAGTCATTAAAAAAAAACAGTAACAAATGGAAAAAAAAAAAAGTAACAATACCACTTTCAAATATTGCATCTATAATTTTAAATCAGCAGATTTTTGTTAATCATATTTTCAGTTTTATTTTTTTTATCATATATATTTTATATGCTGTACTGGGAAAAATTAGATTAAAAAAAAATAAAAAATATTTTATAACTTCACCAGTTTTATCCACATTGATTTTTTTTCCAAAACAGATAGGGCTTTTAGTAGAAAATTTCAATTTTTTATTGGGAATAAATAGTAATACAAAATGCATATATACACACAAAGTATTTGCACCCCTTGAAATTTTCCACATTTTGTCACATTACAACCAAAAACGTAAATGCATTTTATGGGGCTTTTGTGATAGACCAACACAAAGTGGCACATAATTGTGAAGTGGAAGGAAACATTTATTTTTTACAAATAAATATGTGCAAAGTGTGGTGTGCATTTGTATGCAGCTCCCAAGTCAATACTTCGTAGAACCACCTTTCCACGCAATTACAGCTGCAAGTCTTTTTGGGGATGTCTGTACCAGCTTTGCACATCTAGAGAATGACATTTTTGCCCATTCTTCTTTGCAATATAGATCAAGCTCTGTCAGACTGGATGGAGAGCATCAGCAATTTTCAAGTCTTGTCACAGATTCTCAATTACATTTACCATATTTTTTGCTCCATAAGACGCACCTGACCATAAGATGCGCCTAGGTTTTAGAGGAGAAAAACAAGAAAAAAAATATTCTGAACCAATGGACTGCGGACACCGTACAGGGGATGACCAGAGACCGCGGACACCCTACAGGGGATGACCAGAGACCGCGGACACCGTACAGGGGATGACCAGAGACCGCGGACACCGTACAGGGGATGACCAGAGACCGCGGACACCGTACAGGGGATGACCAGAGACCGCGGACACCGTACAGGGGATGACCAGAGACCGCGGACACCGTACAGGGGATGACCAGAGACCGCGGACACCGTACAGGGGATGACCAGAGACCGCGGACACCGTACAGGGGATGACCAGAGACCGCGGACACCGTACAGGGGATGACCAGAGACCGCGGACACCGTACAGGGGATGACCAGAGACCGCGGACACCGTACAGGGGATGACCAGAGACCGCGGACACCGTACAGGGGATGACCAGAGACCGCAGACACCGTACAGGGGATGACCAGAGACCGCGGACACCGTACAAGGGATGGCCAGAGACCGCGGACACAGTACAGGGGATGACCAGAGACCGCGGACACAGTACAGGGAATGACCAGAGACCTCGGACATAGTACAGGGAATGACCAGAGACCTCGGACATAGCACAGGGAATGACCAGAGACCGCAGACAGTGCAGGGGATGACCAAAGACCGCAGACAGTGCAGGGGATGACCAGAGACCGCAGACAGTGCAGGGGATGACCAGAGACTGCAGACAGTGCAGGGGATGACCAGAGACTGCAGACAGTGCAGGGGATGACCAAACGACTGCAGACAGTAAAGGAGATTACCAGAGACTGCAGACAGTAAAGATTACCAGAGACTGCAGACAGTAAAGATTACCAGAGACTGCAGACAGTAAAGGAGATTACCAGAGACTGCAGACAGTAAAAGGAGATTACCAGAGACTGCGGACCTTTGGGGAGAGAGGGGGAATGGGTACAGCCTCTCACTTCCGCGGAGTTGTCCTTCCTTCTTCCCGCGGTGGCTTCTGTGACAGCCGGGTGCCCACTGCGCATGCACGAGAAGCGCTGCGGTTTGTGAATGGCCCGGAGCCTTCTGGGACCTGACATGGTGGCAGCAGAAATACCGGACCGGCCGCTTTACATTCGCTCCATAAGACACACTGACATTTTCCCCCCTTTTTTGGGGGGAAAAAGTGTGTCTTATGGAGTGAACAATACGGTAAATCTGGACTTTGACTGGGCCATTCTAAACACATGAATATGCTTGGATCTTAAGCATTCCATTGTAGCTCTGTCTGTATGTTTAGAGTTGTTGTCCTGCTGGAAGGTGAACCTCCGCCCCAGTCTCAAGTCGTTTGCAGACTCTAACAGGTTTTCTTCTAAGATTGCCCTGTATTTGGCTGCATCCATCTTCACATCAACCAACTAGCTTTCCTGTGTCTGTTGAAGAAAAGCTTCATGGTGGGGATGGTGTGTTCAGTGTGATGTGCAGTGTTTGTTTTCCACCAAACATAGCGTTCTGCTTTTTGGCCAAAAAGTCCAATTTTGGTCTCATCTGACCAGAGCACCTTCTTCCACATGTTTGCAATTTGCGAGAAGTCATGTAGGGGACATAGCAAACGGGACTTCTCATGGCTTTCTTTCAACAATGGCTTTCTTCTTGCCACTCTTCTGGAAAGGCCACATTTGTGGAGTGCACAATTAATAGTTGTTCTGTGGACAGATTCTCCATCCTGAGCTGTGGACCTCTGCAGCTCCTTCAGTTACCATGGGCCTCTTGGCTGCTTCTCTGATTAATGCTCTCCTTGCCCGGCCTGTCAGTTTAGGCGGATGGCCATGTCTTGATAAGTTTATAGTTGTGCCATACTCTATTTTCAGAATATGGATTGACAGTGCTTCATGAGATGTTCAAAGCTTGGGATATTTTTGTTTATAACCTAACTCTGCTTTAAACTTCTTCATAACTGTATCCCTGACTTGTCTGCTGTGTTCCTTGGCCTTCAGGATGCTGTTTGATGACTAATATTCTCTAACAAACCTCTGAGGGCCTCACAGAACAGCTGCATTTCTAATGAGATTAAAATTACACACAGGTGGACTCTTTACCAAATTAAGTGACCTCTGGAGGCAATTGGTTCCACTAGATTTTAGTTAGGGGTATCAGCGTAAAGGGGGGGGGGGCAAATACAAATGCACGTCACACTTTTTAGATATTTGTAAAAAAAGGTTGAAAACCATTTATCATTTCCCTTCCACGTCACAATTATGTGCCACTTTGTCTTGGTCTATCACATCAAATCCCAATAAAATACATTTATGTTTTTGGTTGTAACATGGCAAAATGTGGAAAATAGTATGAATACGTTTTCAAGGCACTGTAGATATATATGGAAGCCACAGAGAAGCCTACAACATCTGAATCAACAGAGGCTATACACCTATCAGAAGGTCCAGCACCATCCTACTTTTATATCAACCTACCGTTTGGAAATCAGTTTGAGGAAGGATGTGGTGAAACAAAAGGCAAAATGTATGCAGCAAAGAAAACAGGTGTAAAATTCCACAAACTTACTAAAACCTGGTAATATGTACACTGCTCAAAAAAATTAAAGGAACACTTTGAAAACACATCAGATCTCAATGGGGAAAAATATCATGCTGGATATCTATACCGATATGGACTGGGTAATGTGTTAGGAATGTAAGGATGCCCCATCTTTTCATGGAAATGAAAATTGTCAACCTACAGAGGACTGAATTCAAAGACACCCCAAAAATCAAAGTGAAAAAATTATGCAGCCGGCTAGTCCATTTGCTGAAATTTCATTGCAGCAACTCAAAATGGTACTCAGTAATTTGTATGGCTTCCATGTGCTTGTATGCATGCCTGACAATGTCGGGGCATGTTCCTAATGATACGACGGATGATTTCCTGGGGTATTTTCTCCCAGATCTGGACCAGGGTATCACTGAGCTCCTGGACAGTCTGGAGGTGCAACCTAGCAGCATCAGAGGGAACCGAACCATGATATTCCAGAGGTGTTCTATTGGATTTAGGTCAGGTGCACAAGGGGGAGGGAGCTATTCAATTATATCAACTCCTTCATCCTCTGGGAACTGCCTGCATACTCTCGCCACATGAGGCCGGGCATTGTCATGCACCAGGAGCAACCCAGGACCCACTGCACCAACGTAGGGTCTGACAATGGGTCCAAGGATTTCATCCCGATCGGCAGTCAGGGTGCCATTGTCTAACCTGTAGACGTCTGTGCATCCCTCCATGGTTATACCTCCCCAGGCCATCACTGACCCACCATCAAAATGGTCATGCTGAATGATGTTACAGGCAGCATAACATTCTCTACGACTTCCAGACCCTTTCACATCAGTCACAAGTGCTCAGGGTGAACTTGCTCTAATCTGTGAAAAGTACAGGGTGCCAGTGGCGGACCTGCCAATTCTGGTGTTGACAAATGCCAATCGAGCTCTATGGTGCCGAGCAATGAACACAGAGCCCACTAGAGGATGTCGGCCTTCAGGCAGCCCTCATGAAGTCTGTTTCTGATTGTTTGGTCAGAGACATTCACACCAGTGGACTGCTGGAGGCCATATTGTAGGGCTCTGGCAGTGCTCATCCTGTTCTTCCTTGTACAAAGGGGGCAGATAACGGTCCTGCTGATGGGATAAGGACTTTCTACGGCCCTGTCCAGCTCTCAGAGTAACTGCCTGTCTCCTGGAATCCCCTCAATGCTCTTGAGACTGTGCTGGGAGACACAGCAAACCTTCTGACAATAGCACGTATTGATGTGCCATCCCGGAGGAGTTGGACTACCTGTGCAACCTCTGTATGGTCCAGGTATTGCCTCGTGCTATCAGTAGTGACACTGATGCTAGGCAAATGCAAAACTAGTGAAAAACAGTCAGAAAAGATGAGCAGGGAAAAAATGTTAGTGGCCTCCACCTTTAAAACCATTCCTGTTTTGGGGGTCGTTGTTGCCCATCTAGTGCACCTGTTAATTTCATTAACACCAAATTGGCGATCGGAAGTGGAAGTTGTCCTCCTCCTCCCTCCCCGTAGTCTTCTGGACACGTGACAGGTCTCAGAAAACTACGGGGCCATTCACAAAGCGCAGCGCTTCTCGCGCATGCACAGTGGGCACCCAGCTGTGAAGCCGCAAGCTGACACAGCCAGGTGCCCACACTGAAGATGCCGGCGCCAGGGAGAGAAGATGGCCGTTGAAACTAGTGGTGGTGAGGACACTGCTGGACTGAGGGACATGTAAGTGGCTGTATTTTAAGAATCAGCAGCTACAGTTTTTGTAGCGTTTCCCCCCCCCCCCCAGGTGGAACTTCGCTTTAAAAGGCAAATATAGTTTTATTATTCAACTGGGACAACACAGATGAGTACGGTCAGTGATATCTGAATTAACAGAAAATTTTCAAGACAAGCTTTCAGGGGTCTATTGAATTCTTCTGGACCCAAGAAGTATTCCCTGGAGGGTGATTTTTACTGGAACAAAAAGGAGCACAATATTATCCACTTCAATACTGGGTACTTTTACATTTCTACAGTTCTTTGGTGAAAATAACCCAAATTAGTGTACATTATTTAGTCTGTAGGAAAGTTATAGAGTCCACAAGCCAAGGTATATATTGGTAAACAGATATAAAACTATATCCTATTTACTCGTTTTAAACAGTTTTTTTTACATTTCTTCAGTTACTCCCTGGTTTGATGTCATACATCCAAGGAGTTTTCAGGAGGGGAGGCGGGGTCTACTTAGCTAAGCACGCCTCCTGCCTACATGCCTGAGCTAAGGGCAGATGGATTCCAGGAAGTAAATGCTGCATGAATCATATTCCCTCATTCAAGATGGCTGCAGACAAAAATACTAGGACAGTGTTTTTCAACATGATCTCTCAGCAAAATAAAGCATGCAGGCATGGATAAGTCTGTGTTGAATATTAAAAATGAATTAAAAAGCGTTTATGGTCTGAGGAGCTCAGATGCAGCGAAGTTCCCCTTTAACTGTATTCCACTACCGTAATACCGGATACTGGTAATACTTTTCGTTCCATTAAAATTCTTGGTGCTGGTTGTTACATTTTTATACAAGAGTGCAAATATTTATGTGAAAATACCAATTGCGCCATTTGGTGCAAAAAAGAAAAAAAATGCTTGTGTGATTTAGAGAAAATTACCAGTACGTACAGAAAACTTCATCTGCATGAGAACGGTTATTTTTATGAGAGGTATGCATAGTAGTAACTGTACTCTGCACCCTACTTTACCTTTAAGGCTTCACTCACATGGCAATAAACACTTTTCTGATGTTACTACGCGTGCTTTCTAGGAGGAAAGTTCCTGTGTAAAGCATACGAGAATATAATAGAATTTATTTCTCCCCCTTTGTTTAGAACTCACCCCCCTCCCCTTTAACAATTAGCAATTTTGGGGGAGGGAGGGCCGGTACCTAGTTTTGAAAGGTATCCACTCCCACTTCCGGACAGATCACCACAGCGATCCGAGACGCATCACTGGTCCCAGAGGACTATGGGACCATTCACAAAGCACAGTGAGTGCATGCGCCGTGGGGAAATCAGCTGTGAAGCTACAAGGCTTTTCTGCCAGTTTCCCTTAGTTAAGATGCCTTCGCCTGTATCCAAAGCACATTTTGACAATTGGCTTGGGTAAGGACAGCACTGGATCGTGCAGCAGGTGAGTGTCCTTATAATAAAAGTCAGCAGCCACAGTATTTGTAGCTGCTGACTTAATTTTCTGGGAGGAGGCTGGAACGCCTCTTTAATTTATGTACTTGCAAACGCATATTCATTCAATGAATAAGCACATGTTCTTAAGAAGCAGATTTTTGGATTTTGTGTTACAAATCTGAAAGCAGCTGATGTTTATGCACCTGTGTAAAAGGTTCCATTGAAGACAATACAGCTGTGTTCAGATCCCCAATTAAAAAACACTTGTGTATGCCTTTTTTTTACATCCATGTGAATGAAGCCTTATACTGCAAACACAATAAAAGCTAAAAAGAGTATTTTAAATGGGCAAATTATTCAGCGTTTACATTGGAGTTATATTTAATATGACTTGTTTTTACATCCTTGGCCTTTTTTTTTTTTCATTAATATAATGTAGAGGCCTATTTGGTCCATAGAAAAAGCCATCAGTGGCCTAAAGCGGTCACTCTGCTTCCTGTTTGAAGAAACAATAACCACTCCTCATATCCTTAAACAATTTGAAAAAAAAATCCTTTATTCTATTTATTGCCTCCTCTGAGTAGTTAATTTTCACTCTGCCAAGTGAACAGTTTCTACTCCTTAAGTAAAGCACCTCCAATGGGTGTGGTTAGACAACTGACAAAACAGTAACTTACCAGTAGACTTCAGGTGACTTTTGACCCATTACAAGTGACCCCGCCCCAGGTGACATCATTGTTGTCACATGGGGTGGGGTCACATGTGTAATTTCCCTGGGTGGCCTCGCCGCTTACATATTTAAGAACAGTCAAACCACCAGAGCAGGCAGAAGGCTGGAAACCATCGTTGGGAGCGGAGCCTTTTTTTAAAATTCTTTTGTCAGGTCAGCAGCAGCAAAACGGACAAAATGATTGACGTTGGATCTACTGCAGGGGAAATTCTTTTAGTTTTTTCTTTTAAAGGACTTGTCAAAGACCATGTCCTGTCTTTTTTCACACTACATTGAGTTTTATGAATGGGTTTCGGGACCATGTACCCCATACTCATTCACATAGGGGCCGAAAAGCCCCCTGCCCACAGACCCCAACAACCACCTGCCAGGGTTGTGGAGAAGAGGCCCTTGTCAACATGCCCCCCTACCCCAAAGCACGCCCCCATGTTGAGGGCATGTGGCCTGGTATGGTTCAGGAGGGGTGGGGGGCTTGCTTGTCCTCCCCCCCCCCCCCCTTTCCTGACCTGCCGGGCTGCATGTTCGGATAAGAGACTGGTAAGGATTATGGGGGGGGGGGACCCCCCTCGCCATTTTTTTTTTTTACATTTTGGCATGGGAGTTCCCCTCAAAATCCATACCAGAGCCGAAGGGCTTGGTATGGATGGGGACCCCATGCCATTTTTGAATTGCAGGCAATTCTTTTACATTCAGCTGTCAGTGGAGAACCCCGTTAACAGCCTAAACATTAACACATGGTTGTCGCTACTAAAATACCGCATGACTTGATAAAATAACTCATGCGATATTTTAGCAGTGTTTACTTTTTTCTGACCTCCAGAATGGATTAATTGGTTTTTAATGCATTCTTATGGGAAACGGTGTTTCGGTTTACGAATTTTCTGCTATAAGAAAAGTCCTGCTGAATGAATTAAATTTGTAAACCGAGGTATTACTAATGCAGGCCATAGATGGGTCGAAAATCGGCCGAAAATAAAAATCGGCTGATTTTCGGATCGTTAGTGGGTTAATAGGTCGGCCGTTTTTCGGTATTTTGGCAGATTTTTTTTTATCGGTAAAGTTGGAAAAAGATCGGCCGATTTTCGCGGCAATTATGGGCAAATCGGACGATCTTTTTACCGATAAAAAAATCTGCGCATGAGCAGTGACCTGCAAGAGGAAGACAGAAAGAAGGGGGAAGAGGGAGGAGTAGGAGGAGGAGGAGGAGGAAGAGGGAAAAAGAAGAATTCCAGTCCGGCAAAAAGTGTCCCTGCAGAGAGCTCCGCTATTTCTTTGACAGTTCCTTGACATTTATAGCGGCTGCAACAATGTATCTATTTCCGAAAAAAAACATCTGTATCCGAAATGGATACAAATAGATACAATGTTGCAGCCGCTATAAATGTCAAAGAACTGTCAAAGAAATAGCGGAGCTCTCTGCAGAGACACTTTTTGCCGGCTGTAGACGGGATGAAAAATCGGCCGATTTTTTTTACCGTTCCTGGTAACGTCGGCCGATTGAACGACCAATTTTTCATTTTTGTAAAAAAAAAAAAATCGGCCGTTTTTTTCCCAATCTATGGCCTGCATCAGATAGATAGATAGTCTACACACCCCTGTTAAAATGTCAGGCTTCTGTGATGTAATAAAATGAGAGATAAATCATCTCAGAACTTTTTTCACCTTTAATGTGGCCTATAAACTGTACCACTCAAGTGAAAACCAAACTGAAATCTTTTGGGGGGGGTTGTAAACATAAACTAAAATAATGTGGTTGCATAAGTGTGATCACCCTCCTATAACTCGGGATGTAGCGGTGTTCAGAATGAAGCAATCACGTTCAAAATCATGCTAAATCGGAGTCAGTACATACCTGCTATCATTTAAAGTGCCTCTGATTAACCCAAAATTAAGTTCAGCTGTTCTAGTAGGTCTTTCCTGACATTTTCTTAGTTACATCCTACAGCAGAAGCCATGGTCCGCAGACCGCTTCCAAAGCATCAGAGGGATCTCACTGTCAAAATCAGTCAGGAGAAGGGTACAAAGAATTTTCAAGGCATTAGATATACCATGGAACACAGTGAAGACAGTCATCAAGTGGAGAAAATATGGCGCAACAGTGACATTACTAAGAACTGGACGTCCCTCCAAAATTGTTGAAAAGACGAGAAGAAAACTGGTCTGGGAGGCTGTCAAGAGGCCTACAGCAACATTAACCACTTGCCTACCGGGCACTTATACCCCCCCTTCCTTACCAGGACAATTCTCAGCTTACAGCGCTGTCACACTTTGAATGAAAAATGCGCGGTCATGCAACATTGTACCCATATGAAATTTTTTTCTCACAAGTAGAGCTTTCTTTTGGTGGTATTTACTTGCTGCTGAGTGTTTTACTTTTTGCGCTATAAACAAAAAACAACTAAAACTATAGTTTTTTCTATTATAAAATTTAGCAAATCGGTAATTTTTCTTCCTGTGTTGCGTTGATGAGGCTGCACTGATACGCAGCACTGATGATGGATACTGACTGGTGGCACTGCTGGGCACGGACTGGCTGCCCTGATGGGCACAGGTGGGTGGCACCGGTGGGCGGCACTGCTGGGCACCACTGGGTAGCACTGCTGGGCACTGATCATCAGGGCACCAATCATCAGTGCCCTCATGATCAGTGCCGATCCCTGCTCTGACAACTGACAGTTCTCGGCAGTACTTTCCTCACGCTCTGACAGCGTGAGGAAAGTGCAGCCGAAACCTGTGATCAGTGTGTCATTGGACACGGCTGATCACATGGTAAAAGGCCACTGCGATTGTCCTTTTACCACATCACATGATCAGCTGTGTCCGTAGGACACAGCGATCATGTTGATCCTCGGGGATGTGCAGGAGAGCGCGTTCTGGGAGGACGTCATATGATGCCCTCCCAGAATTGGCTGGCCGCAGTACAGCCGTCATTCGACTATCTGCGGTCGGCAACTAGTTAAAGGAACTACAGAAATATCTGGCAACTACTGGCTGTGTGGTACATGTGACAACAATCTCCCATATTCTTCATGTCTGGGCTATGGGGTAGCGTGGCAAGACGGAAGCCTTTTCTTATGAAAGACATCCAAGCCTGGCTAAATTTTGCAAAAACACATTTGAAGTCTCCCAAAAGCATGTAGGAAAATGTGTTATGGTCTGATGAAACCAAGGTTGAACTTTTTGGCCATCATTCCAAAAGAACACCATACCCACAGTGAAGCGTGGTGGTGGCAGCATCATGCTTTGGGGCTGTTTCTTCAGCTGGAACTGGAGCCTTAGTCAAGTAGAGGGAATTATGAACAGTTCCAAATACCAGTCAATATTGGCACAAAACCTTCAAGCTTCTGCTATAAAGCTGAACATGAAGAGGACCTTCATCTTTCAGCATGACAACGACCCAAAGCATGCATCCAAATCAACAAAGGAATGGCTTCACCAGAAGAACATTAAAATTGTGAAATGGCCCAGCCAGAGGCCCAGACCTGAATCCAATTGAAAATCTGTGGGGTGATCTGAAGAGGGCTGTGCATAGGAGATGCCCTTCGCAATCTGACAGATTTGGAGTGTTTTTGCAAGGAAGAGTAGGCAAATATTGCCAAGTCAAGATGTGCCATGCTGTTAGACTCTTACCCAAAAAGACTGAGTGCTTATGCAACCATATTATTTTAGTTTTTTATTTTTACTTCCCTCTACCTAAAATATTTCAGTTTGTTGTTCAACTGAGTTGTACAGTTTATAGGTTAAATTAAAAAGGTGGAAAAACTTATGAAATGATTTTTTTACATCACAGAAACAGGACACTTGAACAGGGGTGTGTAGACTTACTCTCCCCCTCTTCAATTCCATCTCGTTCACTGTACGTACTCCCCAGTAACATGACATCAAAAGTATCACATATAGTGTAGAATGTCCCAAAATTTGTATAAATTCATAAAATTAATATGCTCACTTTCCAAGTGCCAAAATGTGCTCACAACTCTTCACCATGTGATCAAAATATCCACCATCTACTAAATATTTACTCTTACCCTCCAACAGTAAAATTCTTGCATCAATCAAAATTTTAATCTACACACAAACTATTCATCACAATCTCCTCTTCTTCCAACAGAAACTCACAAAAAGAAAAACTCAGTTTTAGTTCACTTGCTCAGCAGAGAATTCCAGCAGCCATAAGAAACTTCAGAAGCAAGTATTTTGCTACATGTCCGATTTCCTTTAAAATACCTTGAGAAATCTGAGAGGGACGTGAACCATTTAAAAAACTAGAAAATATTTTGTGTAGCATTTGTGTACTTTCCTGGCTGACTATAAGCTTGACTCTAGGGTGAGAACTACACATTGTGAATACAGTTTGCAGAATTCAGGATTTAATTTGTGTTGGCAAGAACTACACTTTTCACAGAAGGCAACTGGAAAGCAAATAAGGTCTGCACAGTTGCACTGGCTCAGTAACACAGAAGCTCAATCAGCAGCTAGGATAACTGCCCTTGGCCTGCTTTATCATAAAACACAGTCAATGCCAGTTATTGTTATACAGGTCTCAGGTACACCTAGGCATGATTATGTTGTTAATCGAACCAAAGACAAGCACAAGACAAATACAAGGACTTAAAACTTAAATTAAAATGGTCACAAGCCTAGGCAACTGAACAAATCAGTAAATTCAGAAACTCAAAACCCAGAAGTTACATGCAAATTTCTGCTTTCCACTGAAAATGGCACTTGACCTGCCCCCACATTCTGAACCTCACATCCCACTAAAAGGGACAAAAAGGAGATTTAACTGACTGGGCTGATTCACAGGCAAAAAGGTAAATTAACAGATATCCAGTGTGCTGCTGACCAAACAATATGGAATCATCATCCCTCACCCCCCAACTTTTACTGCTGTACGAGAAAATAGTGCAGTCTAGAAAAACTATATTGCATTTAATACAATAAGGGCCGGAGAGAGGCAGGGTCTGACCCACAACTGCTGTACTTGTGACCTGGTCTTATCTGTCAAGTGTCTTGGAATGCTAACAAACAGCTCAGGACCCTAAACAACTGAAGGGGCCAGAGATCGCTCTGGCTGAAATTATTGGTGAGTGGCCAGTACAGGAAGGGGCAAGGAAGAAAGACCTGGCCATTACCCAAGCTAAACTAATTAGGGGCAAGGAGACAATCCGCAAAAGAAAATGTATGTTGAAGTAAACAGTTGCATCATCAACAGGCTTTTGTGGCAACAGAGTGGATTTACTAAGCATAAAGACTGTGCAGTTGCACTCATTTTCCCCAAAAGCTTAGTAAATGTGGTAAAGCTCTGCTGATTTGCACAATCCAATCATATACAAGCAAAACATTTTTTTTACCTTCTTTGCACCTGATTGGATATTCTTTACAAAGTGAAGCTTTACTACATTAGATTTACTAATGAAAATGCGTGCAACAGCACTTGCAGAGTGCACAGACTATCTGCCTTTAGTAAATCAACCCCGCCACCAAAAAAAAAAAAATTGGGCCCCTGCAGGTTTAAGTCATAATGTACTAGTTAGCACCGCATACTAACACATTATGACAGACCTACCTGGACACAGAGCCCTCCAGCCCAGTGCCATCACAGCTCCTGGGCACATCCATCTTTACACCGGTCTTCCTTTCCGGTTTGTGAACTCCAGCTGTATGAATGTCCAGGGTTGCAATGATATCACACCCATGCATGCATGAGGAAGGTACAGCACAGGTATGTTTTCCCTTCAGAGTGCCACCGACACCACCGGCTACATGCTATGTGAATATCTCCTAAACCGTGCAAAGTGTACATTTCTTTCCCTTTAAAAGGTATCTAGACAGCTACAAATATTCAATAAAATTGTTTTTGCCCTGGGATGAGCTTTAATTTGCCTTGCTCCTTGTGCTGTAGTGAAGGAATAAGATATGAAAAAGGCTCCTTTACAGTTTACAAGGAAGAGTGTAGCTATTCACTTTTCCATTACAGGAACATACTTCATCTCAACCTCCTACATTCCCACACCTCATCTGGGTACTGGAAATACAGAAAAATAAAAGTGTGTCAGAATGGGAACTACTGCTATGTCATAGGGACACTATGCCGCCTAAAGGAGCATCTGGACCCTTGACAAGAATTGGTGACCATAGTATAACCTCCTCCTACTCCCTTGCTTCATTTTGTAGAAAAGCAGCAAATTGGGTAAGATCACAAGTCACAGAGGGGCGAGACCCGTGTCACTTAACCATTTGCCATCCACTATACATATGTAAACATCCAGGATGGCAAATCATACCAGGATCATGGCTACCGGCGATCAGCTGTTCAGTAAAAGTGATCTGAGCCGCCCAATCACTTCTACAGTGCTCAGTCAATCCATTGATCAACTTTAGGACAACCAGCCTGTCGAGTGTTTTTCCCGTTTGATCATTAATATGATCATACGGCAGTCAGCAGTGATCATTATCAGAATGGATAGCTCCGAGGGAGGGTTTTACTGCATCAAAGATTGAATGTGTTGATGGGGAAATAAAAGTAGTTTTCTTTCCTGCAATCTGTGGTTGCAGAAAGGAAAACTTGTTAATATATGGCCCGCTTTAGTCAGAATATGTTTTAGGAGGGAGGAAGGGACATTTTTAAGATTAGTTAGGCATCACCTGGAATTCTACTTAACCACCAGGAAAGCTAACAGAATGACAAAATGGTGTATTGAAAATAAACACCACTGAAGAGGCTGCAAGTTAAACATGTTTCTACCAGCTTTTTGCTGAAAGTCAACCTGCTCAACATTCAAGTGAAACTTGATCTGCCTGAATCTGAAAGAGAAGGGAGCTTATGTGTTTTCATATACTTGTCAAAACCAGACAACACGAGCTACAGTTCAAAACTAAAATATAGAAAAGTAATTTATATCTAGTTGTAAAGCAGTTTATTACAGGTTGAAAAATATCAACAATACTAGAGCAGACAAGTGAATTGATCTGTGCCTTCTCATTAAATAAATGAACTTATGTCTGGAAAGAGCCCTGCATTTTAGATCAGTGGTTCAACTTCTCTTCAAGTAGAGACTAAAGCCCAGTTGAAGGTCACAGATATACATATTAATTGTTTTTGTGCATTCGGGGCCATGCACCTGTGTGGCTCTCAAATCAGGAGCAGAGGCTAAGTCTGACATAAACTGCTTGTATGGGGACGCATAAACATCTGTGCATCCCCCTGCAGGCAAAACACAGCCCTAGCACGGGTGTATACTATAGTATGCCCATGTGAATAAAGCTTAACAAAACATCTTACAACTTAATAATGTAAAAGTACAGAGATGACTAGCAAACTGCAGGCCTTACTGGAGAGTATCAGTTTGCCAACAACAGTAAGAAAACATCATAATCAACTCATTGGCTGTAATACTTCACTGTCCAAGAATAATATTAAAGATAAATTAAATTTTAAACAAATCAGCCAAAAAGATTAAAAAACTCACCTAAAAGCCAGGCCATTTTAATTTTAGCACAATAAAATCTGTCAGATTTTTATCCTTTTAGTATCGGAGAATGGTGGGCCTTCATTTCTTGCCCCACTACAACAGTTAATAAAGCCAGGAGCCAAGTATGCTGGTTTGGTATTTTGACTATTCTGGAGTTGGTGTCTTGTGCAGGAACAACTACACATGGATCATAAAAGTACCATTCTATTCTTAAGATCTATGTTAAAGTTATATGGAAATTTTTTATTTTTTTTTAACAGAACAGTAATAATGAACGAACATCATATGTGTAAAAAAGTCAAACTGGTGGTAGGACTTACTTTATTATTTAGAATTACATCACTGGTTACCGTGATACATTACTTACTCTGATGATACGTATATGTAATATGGTGTAATTTCTTATATTTTCTGGCTTTGTCATTTATTTTTTGAATTACCATATTATTGAACCATAAGTATATTTAAAAAAATAAATAAGCCAAAATAACGTTTTAAGTAAATGTCCCCTAAGAATGAAAAAAAAAAAAAAAACCACTGAAAAAAAAATAAAAAAATAATCTGCAAAAGAGGACTCTCTGACCAGGTTGGGCATGCAAAGGGAATTTTGCTTTAGGAAAGATTGCCTGTTATCGCCCAGCTACTAGCTAGTGACTGCTCCACATATACAACAATGAAGTGCAGCATATAGTAGTGATTAGGCATCATTAATAGCACAATGCTCCAAATTTGGTCAACTGATCTGAAGCAATGGGGTGTGGCATGAAAATATGGATTGCCCAAATCTGGAGCATTGTGCTAAAAATAGCATTTAAGTGCTACTACTTGCTACATTTCACTGTTGCTTATGTGCAGAAATCACTAGTGATTAGTAGCTGAGCAAGCACATGCAATGATGACTATAGCAAAAATTGGTCATGTGTACTTAGCTTTAATATTCAGCTTTCTGGCAAGGAGAGTCTTCACCATGTAATTTTCCAGAGGTAAGATGTTCTGACATGATCCTTAGTATCTGCAAGATGCCTGCCCCCTTGCTGTAAATAGCAGTTCTTTACTATCTAAAGTGACAATGTCAAACGGTGACTACATCCAATAGGTATCAATTCCTCTCCTTTTATATACCAGCGCTGAACCGGACCTGAAGCTTGCACAGGGCTATCCTGCTTCACTTGCAGCAGCTGAATGGCACAGTAGTAGAGCAAAGGGAAAGTAAACGTGCAGCTAGTGAAGCTGGCATCAAAGAGAACCTATTGCTTTACTCTACACGGGCAAAGCACTGGTTTACTATAAAGGAATGTCATCCATAATAAAATAGGGAGATTTTATTTTACCATTAGAAAATTAGATCAATCTTTAGTTTATAGATGGGAGTGCAAAATTAGCAATTATTAGACTTGCATAAAATCAAATACGGGTGAAACAACCTAAAAAATGTTATTTAATTAAATTTATAATATCTAAAGCCAATTCACCCATCCACCCAAGTCTCCATGCTTTATTTTGCTGAAAAATCACTCTGAAAAACACCCTAGAATTTCTAGCTGTGGCCATCTTGAGTAAGGGCAGACAATTCATGTGGCATTTACTTCCTGGAATCCATCTGCCCTTAGTTCTGGCAGGGATCTTAACCCTCCCTTACTCTATCCAAAATAAAAAAAAACTTTTGCCTTTAGTTCTACTTTAGGTGAAAACATTTCACACTGTATTTCTGTCAATCCATAACTACTTCAATATATAATGCACAACTTTCTAGCAGGTACAAGGCTGCTCTTTAAGCACACTTTTTTGCCCCCACAAAAAGTAAATAACAGTCATTAATAAAGGCTGTGGCATAGCAGTTTCAGGAATATACAGTGGATATAAAAAGTCAACACACCCCTGTTAAAATGTCAGGTTTGTGTGATGTAAAATGAGACAAAAATCATTTCAGAACTTTTTCCACCTTTAATGTGACCTGTACAACTTAATTGAAAAACAAACTGAAATCTTTTAGGTGGGGAAGTAAACATAAAAACCTAAAATAATGTGGTTGCATAATTGTGCACACCCTCTTATAACTGGGGATGTAACTGTGTTCAGAATTAAGCAATCACATTCACATTAAATAGGAATCAGTACACACCTGCCATTATTTAAAGTGCCTCTGATTAACCCCCCAAAAAAGTTCAGCTGTTCTAGTAGATCTTTCCTGACATTTTCTTAGTCGCATGCTACAGCAAAAGCCGTGGTCTGTAGAGAGCTTCCAAAGCATCAGAGGGATCTCACTGTTAAAAGGTATCAGTCAGGAGAAGGGTACAAAGAATTTCCAAGGCATTAAATATACCATGGAACACAGTGAAGACAGTCATCAAGTTGAGAAAATATTGCACAACAGTGACATTACCTAGAACTGGACGTCCCTCCAAAATTGATGAAAAGACAAGAAAACGGGTCTGGGAGGCTGCCAAGAGGCCTACAGCAACATTAACCTCCTCAGCGGTATGAATATTTCTGATTTTTTTGTGCTGAAAGCGGTACCATTTTTTTGCATGGAAATATGTAGTTTTTTATTGTAGGCTATAATTTTTAGGAATAACTCACTGAAATCTGTACGAACAAGATTCTAGTAAACATCCCGGGTAGGATAAAATTTGAAACACTAAATCATAAATTATAATTTAATAAATAATCATAAAAAATAATATAATAAAATAATAAATTTAATTCAATAAAATAATCAAACCAAAAACACTGAAATTTGAAATACAGAGGCAAATTCGCACATCGCTGAGCAAAGTCGCAAAATAGTTTTCAGTGTCTGATGACGAATTTCCCCACGAATCATTATCACTCAATTCTGCAAGTGGTTCTGATTTACTATCGCTGTTCTCTAGCCGGTCTAAAACCGCTTTTGACGTAAAGGGACGCTTTTTGGACGCCATGCACTTTTCTAAGTTTCCAGGCAGAAAGAACAGTCAAAATGCAGGCAGGGCACAGGACAAAGCACTCGGGACAAAATGTATGTGAAATGCATTGAAACAGCAATGTTTTACTATGTAATAATCATTTTTAAAAAAATGAATTTTTTTATTTTTAATTTCAAATTTGCCGCCGTACGTCCTAACGTCACAGGGACCGGAACACGAAAGCCAGATGCCGGCATCGGCCGGAGGAGATGGCCGGGGACGCTGCAGGGGACACATCGTGGGAGCGAAAGACAAGGTAAGTGCTGCAGGGACTCCCTGAGCAACGCCGCATGGTAAGCCCGAGTGTAGCTCGGGGTTCCGCTCTTGGTACTCAAATTTTACCCCGAGCTACACTCGGGAATACAGCTAAGGAGGTTAAAGGAGCTGCAGGAATATCTGGCAAGTACTGGCTGTGTGGTACATGTGACAACAATCTCCCATATACTTCATATGTCTGGGCTATGGGGTAGAGTGGCAAGATGGAAACCTTTTCTTATGAAGAAAAACATCCAAGCCTGGCTAAATTTTGCAAAAACACATCTGAAGTCTCCCAAAAGCATGTGGGAAAATGTGTTATAGTCTGATGAAACCAAGGTTGAACCTTTTGGCCATCATTCCAAAAGATATGTTTGGCGCAAAAACAACACTGCACATCACCAAAAGAACACTATGCCCACAGTGAAGCATGGTGGTGGCAGCATCATGCTTTGGGGCTGTTTCTTCAGCTGGCAATAAGGCCTCAGTCAAGTAGAGGGAATTATGAACAGTTCCAAATACTTTCAGCATGACAATGACCCAAAGCATACATCCAAATCAACAAATGAATGGCTTCACCAAAAGAAGATTAAGGTTTTGGAATGGCCTAGCCAGAGCCCAGACCTGAATCCGATTGAAAATCTGTGGGGTGATCTGAAGAGGGCTGTGCACAGGAGATCTCCTCGCAATCTGACAGATTTGGAGTGTTTTTGAAAGTAAGGGTAGACAAATATTGCCAAGTCAAGATGTGAAATGCTGAGAGACTCATAGCCAGAAAGACTGAGTGCTGTAATACAATCAAAAGGTGCTTCAACAAAGTATTAGTTAAGGGTGTACACACTTATGCAACCAGATTATTTTAGTTTTTTATTTTTACTTCCCTCCACCTAAAAGATTTCAGTTTGTTGTTCAACTGAGTTGTACAGTTTATAGGTTACATTAAAAAGGTGGAAAAACTTGAGAAATTCTTTGTCTAATTTTTTTATGTCACAGAAACCTGACATTTTAACAGGGGCGTGTAGACTTTTTATATCCACTGTATAAGCTCAGTCACTTTCAGTAGCCTTCCTGCGACATATACGATATCTCAAACTTCAGCACCTACTCATGTGGCTCAGTGTAGCTCAAGCACGGATATGTAGTAAGTCCACCTAAAATTTGCTTAAGAAACCAGATTTTTAGCTGTCCCAAAGTACCTGTGTGGCCTGGCCCCAAGTCTAGAAAATAGTTTTTCTTTACTACAGGAGGAAAAAGTCATTACCACCAGGCAAGCAGCGCACCCTTCTCTACAATGTCATTCAGACTACATTGGGAACATTCAAAATAGATTGCTATGTTATGACTTTGAACTCTGCTGATGTTGATTGAATAACACTGGACTGAAGCCGAAGGACTGCTTCCTGCAACAAATAGAGGAAGCCATTCACAGCCACAAAGTGACTAAAGCATTCAGAGGGACTTAAAAGTTAATGCTAAATATGTTAAAAGTAAATGCTATAATTCTAACACATTTTTACTATTATCAAAACATTTTTAAATAGGATTATGAAACTCAGGGAAAAAAAATCTGAGGATTTCCGTTTATCAAAGAACATTGCTTCAAGGACCTGGTAACATTTCAGATATAACCTTACTCCTTTGGTTTCTTTCTCTGTGATCAACAGATTACATGGCAGACCCAGGCCAGTGTAAGCCTGGGTTCACATACAGTCAGGTCCATAAATATTGGGACAGACAATTCTAACATTTTTGGCTCTATACACCACCACAATGGATTTGAAATGAAACGAACAAGATGTGCTTTAACTGCAGACTGTCAGCTTTAATTTGAGGGTATTTACATCCAAGTCAGGTGAACGGTGTAGGAATTACAACAGTTTGCATATGTGCCTCCCACTTGTTAAGGGACCAAAAGTAATGGGACAACTGGCTTCTCAGCTGTTCCATGGCCAGGTGTGTGTTATTCCCTCATTATCCCAATTACAATGAGCAGATAAAAGGTCCAGGAGTTCATTTCAAGTGTGCTATTTGAATTTGGAATCTGTTGCTGTCAACTCTCAAGATGAGATCCAAAGAGCTGTCACTATCAGTGAAGCAAGCCATCATTAGGCTGAAAAAACAAAACAAACCCATCAGAGAGATAGCAAAAACATTAGGCGTGGCCAAAACAACCGTTTGGAACATTCGTAAAAAGAAGGAACGCACCGGTGAGCTCAGCAACACCAAAAGACCCGGAAGACCACGGAAAACAACTGTGGTGGATGACCGAAGAATTCTTTCCCTTGTGAAGAAAACACCCTTCACAACAGTTGGCCAGATCAAGAACACTCTCCAGGAGGTAGGTGTATGTGTGTCAAAGTCAACAATCAAGAGAAGACTTCACCAGAGTGAATACAGAGGGTTCACCACAAGATGTAAACCATTGGTGAGCCTCAAAAACAGGAAGGCCAGATTAGAGTTTGCCAAATGACATCTAAAAAAGCCTTCACAGTTCTTGAACAACATCCTATGGACTCATTGGATGCCGCTTCACAGTGCAGATGGACAATGACCCAAAGCAGACTGCAAAAGCAACCAAAGAGTTGTTTAAGGGAAAGAAGTGAAATGTTATGCAATGGCCAAGTCAATCACCTGACCTGAATCCGATTAAGCATGCATTTCACTTGCTGAAGACAAAACTGAAGGGAAAATGCCCCAAGAACAAGCAGGAACTAAAGACAGTTGCAGTAGAGGCCTGGCAGAGCATCACCAGGGATGAAACCCAGCGTCTGGTGATGTCTATGCGTTCCAGACTTCAGGCTGTAATTGACTGCAAAGGATTTGCAACCAAGTATTAAAAAGTGAAAGTTTGATTTATGATTATTATTCTGTCCCATTACTTTTGGTCCCTTAACAAGTGGGAGGCACATATGCAAACTGTTGTAATTCCTACACCGTTCACCTGATTTGGATGTAAATACCCTCAAATTAAAGCTGACGGTCTGCAGTTAAAGCACATCTTGTTCGTTTCATTTCAAATCCATTGTGGTGGTGTATAGAGCCAAAAATGTTAGAATTGTGTCGATGTCCCAATATTTATGGGTTTTCTGTTAAAATGAATAAAATCTTTGACAGAATGATACAAGTGGGAGCACAGCACCTGAATTCAGCATGTATATACTGTATATTGTTTTAGTCCAACAGACAGCAACTTAATGTAAATAAGCACTTTGGTTCGATAAATATTTTGTTAGTACCAATCTTATACCTGACACATGAGAGATTAAACAACTGGCGGAGACACAGAGGTATTTGTGGGCAAAAGCAGAGCAGTTGTCCATGTGACAGATCTAGAGGTTCAAGTAACTTCTAAACTCATACAGTAGGTACTACTATACAGTTAGAAATACAAAAACACAACAATTTGACAGGTAATAGCTCCCTGTTCTGGTGCAATTGCCTAAGGCGATCAGAAGCGGCAGTTGTCCCCCCCCCTCCGTAGTCTTCTGGGACATGACAGATCCCAGACGACCACTTCACTAACGGGCCATTGTTAAGTTTTCTGTACAGTGATTGTCTGACAATTGCATTCATGCAACACTGTCCAAATGATTTTTTTTACCATTTTGAAGCAGACAGGACTTTCTTTTGCTAGTATCGAATAATCATTGCATTTAGATTAGATGTGTACCAAGGGAGAAGTGGGTGAAAGGGTTAAAAAAATAAAAAAATCTGTCAGTGAAAACGAACAAATTAGATCTGCAGCTGCTGATCCATTCATTCTTTCCCCATTCACAAACTACCTTAATCCCCCTCTTTCCCCTGTTGTAAGAGGAAGGAGAGGGGTAATAGTGTCCACTAAGAAACAACATCTAAAAGCTTTTTTTTATTTTATCTACACACCCCGCTGACACCAACTGTGGAAGGGAGTTCCACATCAATCAGTACTCAAGAAGGAAAAGCCACACGTCCCTATTTTTCCAGTGCTATTTATAAATGCTCCATGAAAAGTACACTGGTAAGAAAGGGGTTAAAGTAAACCTGTAAAGATAGGAATCTGGAT
Organism: Staurois parvus; assembly: GCF_062004578.1. Classification (NCBI taxonomy): domain Eukaryota; kingdom Metazoa; phylum Chordata; class Amphibia; order Anura; family Ranidae; genus Staurois; species Staurois parvus. The sequence continues at coordinate 13,492,723 of NW_028317855.1, read as the reverse complement.
ACTGCTATAAACAGACCTGTTCTTCTGCTTGTTCCAAGCTCTGCAGCGACTGTACTCAACAGGGCTTCACCATCTAGCAAGTCACTTGCCCAGAACAAGTATGCAGCCAGCGAAGCTTAAAAAAAATCCAAACAACTTAAAGTTGAACTGCATGCTGTTGAATGGTTATGTCAGTGACTCACTACCCTGAGAATCCGGGCAACCAAGACTCCATGGGATTAGGCGCCTTTTAAAAAGACATTGATGCTTTTCTGTTTTGCATGCTCACTTTAAATAGCGCAACCCTGTAAAGTGACTCGCTAGAGTCACTTTACAGTGTTACGCTTTACGGGTTAGTATGCTTATAGTACAATGCTGTTGACTGTATATAGAGGTTGCTTCTTATGATGGCACATTATAACACTACATCTTACAATGAGGTTTTCTAGTCAGAAACCATTCCAGCTTCTTTTACTGTGAATAGAGATCACTTGGCCTCATTTCAAAAAGTTACTTCCTGTTTTCTGTTTGTTTTCATTCATGTTCCTTTTATGTCTAGAAAGGGAAACTATAAAATACATGGATGTGAATAAGCCAATTGAATGCTTTCTTCAATTTAGTAAATATTGAATATAAATAAGTGACCAATTCATATATTACAATAAAATAATCCGAAATTTCATAAAATTAAAAATCACCTTGTAATATTAATAAAAATATATGTATAATGTCAACTTATAATAAATAGCTGTGTATCATGTAAAACATAAGTGGTCACACTCTAAATCAATCCAGTGTCTAAAAAATTAAATATCGTGCTCACACACCTACTAGAAAAAATAGTGACCAGGTTATATTACAACCTTTATACGGATAAAAGTGCTATAGTGCCAAAATAGTGCAAAAAAAGTTTGTCCACTCTTTCAAAAATCAATTGAAAACAATGTCCATCTGGTGATAGATATAATCATGCAATGTGTAGTGGTTATTAACCAATTCGTGATTTGTGCCAAAATCTTCTCCTAATGGTGGCTAAATTTCCTCCTCACCTCCTCCCAGTGACCCCTAGGGTACCCACACATCGGTGAGGAGGGAGGACTGCTAGGAAATGTGAGTGTTATTACTCAATACTTTCAATAAAGGAGTCGTTTAATACTACACTTAGAGGGTCTTTTCTTTCTTGGCTCACTGGATTGGTGAGCCATTGTTCTTCAGAGACACCTTGGCTGAGTAGGGGAAATAGGAGCCCCACAAAGAGATCCAATGAAGGAGGGAAGCTGCTGGCCTATATGAATTAAGGATCCAGGGTGATCCTGAAAGCCTGTTGGCCTCTAGGGGTCACTGGGAGGAGGTGAGGAGGAAATTTAGCCACCATTAGGAGAAGATTTTGGCACAAATCACGAATTGGTTAATAACCACTACACATTGCATGATTATATCTATCACCAGATGGACATTGTTTTCAATTAATTTTTGAAAGAGTGGACAAACTTTTTTTGCACTATTTTGGCACTATAGCACTTTTATCCGTATAAAGGTTGTAATATAACCTGGTCACTATTTTTTCTAGTAGGTGTGTGAGCACGATATTTAATTTTTTAGACACTTGATTGATTTAGAGTGTGACCACTTATGTTTTACATGATACACAGCTATTTATTATAAGTTGACATTATACATATATTTTTATTAATATTACAAGGTGATTTTTATTTTATGAAATTTCGGATTATTTTATTGTAATATATGAATTGGTCACTTATTTATATTCAATATTTATTTATTTTTGAGCGCTACACTATTTTTTATGGAATTTACACTGTGTTAGGTATCAGCAGGTGAGTGTTGGCAGCTTAAGGTTAGTTTTTTCCATTTATAGCGCAGGAGGATCTCTGATTACTTCTTCAATTTAGTGCTGTGTGCCATCTTTAGCAACACATATTGTGGTATTTCTTTCATATTCTTTCTAATTTCATAATATTGTTTCAGCCTGATGAGATTGCATGTTCAAAATAGTAATATAAATGGTTTAGGAGGGAGGAGTGATAAAAAGTGATGTTGTATTTCAAATAAAATGTATTTTAAAAAAAAATGAAGAATACATTTGGATTTACAAAAAAATTCTTAAAGTGGAGTTCCACTCACTCTGTAAAAAAATAAAAGTCAGCAGCTACAAAAACTGTAGCTGCTGACTTTTAAAAAAAACAGCGACTCACCTGTCCCACGATCCAGCGTTGCCCCTGCCCATTTCAGCGGCCGTCCTGTATTCAGTGGTGTCAGTACATGGTTTACACTGATAATCAGGGCACTGAACCTCAGTGCAGCCCCATCAGTGCTGCCTACTCAGTGCCACCTCATCAGGGCACATCACAAGGAAAATTATTTGCAATATTTTATAACAGAAACGAAGAAGAACTTTCAAAAGTTTTTATCTTCTTTTGCTTATTTAGCAAAAAAATAAAAACCCAGCAGTGATTAAATACCACCAAAGAAAGCTCGGTCTCAAAAAAATAACAATTTAATTTGGGTACATTGTTGCATAACCATGCAATTGTCATTCAAGGTGTGACAGTGCTGAAAGCTGGAAATTGGCCTGGGCAGGAAGGGGGTAAAAGTGCCCGATATTGAAGAAGTGGTTAATTGGTTGCATTGGGGAAAATTATAGAAAATTGCTTTTGTTTTAACCATTTATTCCTAATTAAAACCAAGAAAATTGGATGTATGAATTCAAATTTGCTACCAAACTAAAAAGGAGGAACTCCAGCTGTTTTCAGAATACAATAGTACACTAATATTAAATAAAAATGATATAATAGAAATAATAGCGCGGAAACAACTAATAGTTAAAAAACATAGTTGTCAACTATTTTCATAATCGATTTGTTGCTCAGATGATTAGTTGGCCTGCATGCAGAATGCATTATTTGGTTTACATATCAGGAAATACAATGCAGCACACCACCCATACATGTCAGTATATACGGTGCAGCACACATACAGCTCAGTACACTGTCCATACATGTCAGTATATACAGGGCAGCACACATACAGCTCAGTACACTGTCCATACATGTCAGTATATACAGGGCAGCACACATACAGCTCAGTACACCATCCACACATGTCAGTATATACAGTGCAGCACACATACAGCTCAGTACACTGTCCATACATGTCAGTATACACAGTGCAGCACACCGTCCATACATGCAAGTATACACAGTGCAGCACACACACAGCTCAGTACACTGTCCATATATTTCAGTAAGTGTCTGAGAACCTGTGAACGTGAATGAGTGAGGAGCAATGTCTCATGGGACATGTAGTCCTGGGTAGGAGAAGGAAATGATTTAAAGTGATTCTAAAAAGGCAGATTTTTTTTTTACCTTGCTATAGGGGCACTCTATACTATAGTTTGCAGCTTGCTATAGGGGCACTCTGAAGGCAGGAGAAGCCAGAAGTGCCGGCGGGGACAACAGAACAGGAGAACCAGGGTACTCTGTGCAAAATCATTGTACAGAGCAAGCAAGTATGACAAGTTTATAGTTAAAAAAAAAAAAAAACAAAAAACAACACAACAAAGCTTACAAAATCACTTTAAGGGCTCTGTGCAGGGAATATCAGTATCTGAACCCAGAGAAGCTGGAGGCTGATAGACTGGAGGTAATATAAGACTTTACAATTAAAAAGTAAAATCTTGCTAGTATTGTGCATTATATTTAGAATGACTATATGCATTACAAAAGATAAACTCTCAGGCTTTAGTATTACTTTTAAGATTAAAGATTTATACCCCCCTACACCCTTCATATCTGACTCCCAGTTAAAATACCCTGTATATCCTACCTGAGGTGTGAGGGTGGGTGTGCGTGAGATAGATAGATAGATAGATAGATAGATAGATAGATAGATACTCATATGATTATAGGGTATATATTATCACTTTCACTCAGGGCTGTTTTTCTCAGAGAATAGGTGCAGGAACTCTGTCCTGAGTAAACCTGGTCTCCACCCCCTAAGCACCTTCAAGTACAGTTTCTTGGTTTCACCCCCTACCCACCTCCCAGTACTGCCCCTTTTAGAAAATACAGAACCAGGTATAATTTTATAGTGTCAACTAGTCTGTATAGAATTTGTTAATGATAACCAGAAAAGCAGTGAAATAGATCCCCTGCAGCCAACAATAACCATCCCCCATCAGCAACAATAGATCAAGCCCAACATAACCCCCATCAGCAACAACAGATCATCCAGCAGCCAAAATCAATAAACCCTCCCTCAACAGTAGATCTCTCCCAGAAAGGAAAGCCCCCTTCCAAACAATAGATCCCCAACTAGCTGCAACAGAACCCCCTGCAACAATAGATCCCCTCAAGCAAAAATAGATCCCTAAGCAGCCAGGATCAACAGACCCTCCATCACACCCCAGAACCCCTTGCCAGAAATACATTCAATGTTGGAGGTGCCGGAACTTCCCCCAGGTTCCCCCTGAAAAAAAAAAAAAACAACAAAAACCCCTATCATGGTTTCACAGTATAAATTAACCCCTTACAGTAGATATTATATGCTATCTTTGTACTATAAAAAGACATTTTTTGTTTTTTTTGACCTCATTATGACAGGTGATAAAGAAAGCATGCTGTTGCTATTAAGAAACTATGCTGGCCATACACGTATCAATTTTCAGCCGAGAATATTCATACAAACATTCTTTGTACATTCAATAAATGGCGTTAGGAAATTTCACTTGCTTTTAACATTCAATTTTAAAATGAATGCAATTTCTGAATGAAAACCCACAAATACGGTCAAACGTCGATTTGAACCCACTAACCATTAGAAAATCGAAAGAACCTTCTTAAAGCTAAAATTTTCTAAAAAAGGAACAATTTGTTCGTGCATGGCCAGCATAATTGACAGCAGGTGCAGGTAGCTTGTATCAAGCTACCTGCCTATGACAAGGGAGGATATTACAATACTTTCTGAAAAACTACAAAACAGTGTTTTAGGTCTTTTTAATATTGATTTCAGAGTCTGATATGTACTAGATTTAACCTCTACTAGTATCTACACTCACAGGCCAGTACACTCAATGGCCACTTTATTAGGTACATTTTGCTAGTAGTGCACCGAAATGAAAATTCTAGGTCTGAAACCGAAAATTCAGGATGTGGCAAAAAACTGAAATGGACAGTCTTCTTAATTTATTATATATATATATATATATATATATATATACACATATACACACACACATACATAGATATATATATAGATATATATTTTATTATATTTGACTTTTTAATTAATATTATGAATTTAAAAAGGAACATGCATTTATTTTCAGCACCTATCGGCTAATAGGCTGCTTTCACACTGAGCAGTTTTTGCAGAGCCTTTGAATTTAAAAGGATGCATTTTTCTTGAGCTTTTCTTTTTTTTTAAACGCAATTTATGTCTTCACACTGGTCCATTGCGCTTCCCTTGCGGTGTTAAAAATCCTGCTTGTTGCATTTTTTGCAGGTAAAAAACCAAAAAAAAAACACAGAGCGTTGATGTGCTTTCACGCATTTTGAAGCATTTTGCATATTTAATATGCTTAGTAAAATGTCAGCCAAAAATAAAAAAAAATGTAAAAACACGCAAGGAGCATTAAAAAAAAACAGAAAAAAAAACACCACAGCATCAAACACGTGCATTAATGCAAAAAGCACTGCAAAACGAAAAAAAAAAATGCAATCTGCATTGGTGTGAACCAGGCCTGAAATGCATTGAAAACGCATAAAAAAACGCACGTTGCTCTTTGATGCGGTTTTTGAATCACATGACCTATGAAACAAACCGCACTCTAAATGTGGTAAAATTGCTACAAAATCACGGGTAAAAATCGCAACTAAAATCGCAGGTAAAATCTCTGGCACAATCGTGAGTTTTAATCGGCCAATATCCGCACCTTTTTCCCCCATCGGCAATATGCAAATAACACTATTTTTGGCCGATACATTTCGGCCACCGTTATTTTCGGTGCATCACTACTTGCTAGTACCTGGTTGGATCCCCTTTTGCCTTCAGAACTGCCCTAATTCTTTGTGGCATAGATTCAACAGAGTGTTTGAAACATTCCTCAGAGATTTTGGTCCATATTGACATGATAGCATCACACAATTGCAGCATATTTTTTGGCTGTACATCCATGATGCGTATCTCTTATTCCTACACATCCCAAAGGTGCTCTATTGGATTGAGATCTGGTGACTGCTGGAGTACAGTGAACTGACTGTCATCTTCAAGAAACCAGTTTGGGATTTGAGCTTTGTGACATGGTGCATTATCCTGCTGGAAGTGGGCATCAGAAGATGGGTACACTGTAGTCATAAAGGGATAGACATGGTCAGTAACAATACTCAGATAGGCCATGTTGTGTAAACAATGCTCCATTGGTACTAAAGGGCCAAAAGTGTGCCAAATCCCCCAACCTTGATACAAGGCAGGATGGATCCATGCTTTCATGTTTACAACAAATTCTGACCCTACCATCTGAATGTTGCAGCTGAATTCGAGACTCATCAGACCAGGCAGCATTTTTCCAATCTTCTATTGTCCAATTTTGGTGCAAATTGTAGCCTACGCTTCTTGTTCTTAGCTGACAGGAGAGGCACCCGATGTGGTCTTCTACTGCTGTAGCCCATCTGCTTCAAGATGCAACGGGTTGTGAATTCAGCGATGATATTCTGCATACATTAGTTGTAACGAATATAAGAAAAATAAATAATAGCACCTATGGTCAAAATTATATAACTTACTAATAATGTACCAGCTGCAAAAAACCACCATATATAAAGTGTACCAATTAATAAATAATTTGCGCTAGTAAATGTATATAAATATATAAAAAATATATATATAAAAAATCATCAAATCATAAGTCCAGAAAAATATATATGTCAATACCACAAAAAAGTGCAAAAAGAAAAAAAAAAACTTTAAAGTGCAAAAAAACTTTTCGTGCAAAAAAAGTGTCTAAACTTGAAGAATTTCACCAAAAACCTTGATAATGTGATGGCAGATCATCCATAAATATATTTTCGGAAGCGAAAACTCAGCAACACACCGATCCTCATCGATCAAATAACAGGATCAGAAACTTTGTAATTTAATCAGAAATCCACTTCTCCAAAAGAAAAGACCACCTTCAAACGTATCCATGGGGGGAATTGCCAAGCACTCGGGAGAAACAGAAAGACTTCATGGTGCAATATTATAAAAACCAATTCCTTTATTAGGTACTCATTGCACTTACTCAAGAGGTGTCCCAGCCGACACCAGCATCAACAGCATAACAGCAATCACATAAAAGAGCCTGGCTACTCAGCACATGCGCAATAGCTGGCAGCCAAAAATGTAATGACCTCACATCAATCAAGCTCCGCCCAAAAATGGGCGGAGCTTGATTGATGTGACGTCATTACGTTTTTGGCTGCCAGCTATTGCGCATGTGCTGAGTAGCCAGGCTCTTTTATGTGATTGCTGTTATGCTGTTGATGCTGGTGTCGGCTGGGACACCTCTTGAGTAAGTGCAATGAGTACCTAATAAAGGAATTGGTTTTTATAATATTGCACCATGAAGTCTTTCTGTTTCTCCCGAGTGCTTGGCAATTCCCCCCATGGATACGTTTGAAGGTGGTCTTTTCTTTTGGAGAAGTGGATTTCTGATTAAATTACAAAGTTTCTGATCCTGTTATTTGATCGATGAGGATCGGTGTGTTGCTGAGTTTTCGCTTCCGAAAATATATTTATGGATGATCTGCCATCACATTATCAAGGTTTTTGGTGAAATTCTTCAAGTTTAGACACTTTTTTTGCACGAAAAGTTATTTTGCACTTTAAAGTTTTTTTTCTTTTTGCACTTTTTTGTGGTATTGACATATATACTTTTCTGGACTTATGATTTGATGATTTTTTATATATATATTTTTTATATATTTATATACATTTACTAGCGCAAATTATTTATTAGTTGTAACGAATGGCTATTTGAGTTACTGTTGCCTTTGTTGCATCTTGAACCAGTCTGCCCATCCTCCTCTGACATCGAGGCATTTTCGTCTATACAAAGGCCTCTCACTGGATACTTTTTTTTTTTTTTTTTCCAGACCATTCTCTGTAAACCCTAGAGATAGTTGTGCCTGAAAATCCCAGATGATCAGTTTTTGAAATACTCAGACCAGCCCGTTTGGCACCAACAACCATGACACATTCAAAGTCACTTGAATCCCCTTTCTTCCCCATTCTGATGCTCAGTTTGAACTTCAGCAAATCGTCTTCACCACATCTACATGCCTAAATGCACTGAGTTGCTGCCATGTGATTAGCTGATTAGCAATTGAACAGGTGTACCTAATAAAGAGGCCAGTGAGTGTATATTTTTAAACTTTACATATTAACTAAATATATTCCCTCTTAGATTGTAAGCTCCAAGGAACAGGGCCCTCCTAACCTTGTATTGAACTGTATTGTTGCTGTATTGTCTCCCGTTATATTGCAAAGTGCTGAGCAAACTGTTGGCGCTATATAAATAATAATGTATACACCAAACCTTTGAGGTTTTTATCAGATTAATCGAAATAATAATAAGCCTACTTAAATCGATTATGAAAATAATCGTTAGTTGCAACCCTAAATAATAATAATGCTTTTGCTGAGAGTTTACTTTTGCCTAAAATTTCCTTTCAGCTGCAGTCTTTTAGAGTGCTGCTCTAAAACATACAGCAGGCATTTAGTAAGCTTCAGAACTGCTAATAAGGATTGCAAACATTCACTGAATGTTCTTCAGAATTCTGTCTCATACAAATATCCCTCCAAGAAACAGTCACAATCCTACATCTTTATCCTATTCAATAAGACCCAGGATCACTTTCCATGCCCTTATTACCACAGTTAGCATTACAGACCTAAAAATACACCAGTCAAAACAATCAAAAAAACATTAGATCTCATAAAACTCCCTTACCATTTTGACAGGTTTGTTTTATTGAATACTTGTTTTGCCTGAAGGTCATCACCTTTGAATGGCTTGAAATTGCAGATTGCTGGTGCAGTGCGTTTTGAACGTGTTGCAAGAAACATGCATGGAAGGTGGGTTTTCCACACCGCGTTCTGCTGTGAACTGGCCCTTAGCCCCAAAAAACAAATTTGTATTATATTGCAGCTTACCAATTCTTAGGTGTGATGGCTGCATTTGTTTTCTTTTTTAGTCTCTTTCCCTTATTTTCACCTGGTGATTTGGCCAGTAAGTCCATTTTTCATCAGACCACGCTGTCTTGCAGATGTGACTGTTACAGGGTTAAGAAAAACCATTTGCCATTGACAGTGGTGCTTGCAATGATCAGCTTTTATTCATTTATGTAAAAAAGTTTATCCCAAAAATATACTACACAATATTATTCTGCCCACAGGACTTGTTCTGTTTAGATTTGTTTACGCTATAATGTGCCTCATATAAAATGAATACACAATATACAGTGGATATAAAAAGTCTACACACCCCTGTTAAAATGTCAGGTTTCTGTGTTTTAAAAAAATTACAAACATAATTTCAGAACTTTTTCCATCTTTAATGTTACCTATAAACTGTACAACTCAATTGAAAAACAAACTGTAATCTTTTAGGGGCAGGGAACGTAACACATAAAAAATAAAATAATGTGGTTGCATAAGTGTACACACTCTCTTATAACTGGGGGTGTAGTTGTGTTCAGAATTAAGCAATCACATTCAAAATCATGATAAATAGAAGTCAGTACACACCTGCCATCATTTATCATGTCTCTGATTAACTCCAAATAAAGTTCAGCTGTTCTAGTAGGTCTTTACTGACATTTTCTTAGTCACATCCTACAGCAAAAGCCGCAGAGAGCTTCTAAAGCATCAGAAGGATCTTATTCCAAAAGATATGTTTGGCGCAAAAAGAAACACTGCCCATCACCAAAAGAACACCATACCCACAGTGAAGCATGGTGGTGGCAGCATCATGCTTTGGGTCGGTTTTTCTTCAGCTGGAACGGGGGCCTTAGTCAAGGTTCCAAACACCAGTCAATATTGGCACAAAACCTTCAGGCTTCTGCTAAAAAGCTGAACATGAAGAGGAACTTCATCTTTCAGCATGACAACGACCCAAAGCATACATCCAAATCAAAGGAATAGCTTCAATAGAAGAAGATTAAAGTTTTGGAATGGCCCAGCCAGAGCCCAGACCTGAATACAATCGAAAATCTGTGGGGTGATCTGAAGAGGGCTGTGCACAGGAGATGCCCTCGCAATCTGACAGACTTGGAGTATTTTTGCAAGTAAGAGCGGGCAAATATTGCCAAGTCAAAATGTGCCATGCTGATAGACTCATACCCAGAAAGACTGAGTGCTGGAATAAAATTTAAAAAAAAAAAGGTGCTTCAACCAAGTATTAGTTTAAGGGTGTGCACACTTATGCAACCATATTATTTTAGTTTTTTATTTTTACTTCCCTCCACCTAAAAGATTTCAGTTTGTTGTTCAACTAAGTTGTACAGTTAATAGGTTACATTAAAGGTGGAAAAACGTCTGAAATTATCTAATTTTTTTATATCACCGAAACCTGACATTTTAAACAGGGGTGTGTAGACTTTTTATATCCGCTGTACATAACTCATGCATCATGTTTTTTCTAAAAAAAAAAAAAAAAAAAAAAATAGTCCATCATTATACATGGTTTTAAACCATTAAAACAAATAACTGCACCAAATACTAGGTGGTAGAAAACCTTCCCCTCTATCTGCTATAATTAGTATACTTCAAATAATTCAGTATTGTATATATCACAGCAGGGACTCCACCATCATTGTGAAACTGCTCAACACGTTTTGCAAGATAATACTTCAATAGCAAAAGACTGGATACTAAAAGACTGCTCCCCATTCATACTGGTGAGGTGACTATTGAGCGCCAGCTTGGAGGAGCGCCACCACACTACACATATTGCTGTAACTGGTTTAAAATGTCAGCTGGACTTTGGCTTAAAATTTGTTAGTGTATCTAAATCTGCTAGTAGATCCAGCAATCCCCTCCCCCCAGACCGACAATGCTGCTGTCTAAAAGGTGCCCCCTGTGCTCCTTAATCCAGAGTGGGGGCGCTCTAATACAAGAGGTGCGTTACTGGGCAGCTCATCAGGTGAAAACAGACGGAAAGAAAAAAAAAATCTAATGCAGCCATATCTAAGGACTGGTGTGCTGTAACACATTTAATTTTTTGGCTTTAATAGAACTTGAACATTTTGATGTGGTTTTCACTAGCATATCTAGCAGAAGTTGCTCCACACGTGGCAGCTCAGATAAAACGTGCCGCCTGTCTTCTACCTAATCTCAGCAGCCATCCCTGGACTGGGTGGGATAAGAGTATATATAGTGATCCAAAAACTGCAGGTGGAATAAAAGCAAGTAAAGTATTGCTGTCACAAGCAAGATAGGCTCTTTCCATTCACCTCTGCAGCAGTACAAGCGTTTGAACTTTGCCTTATCCCACTGCACAGTGTAAACATTCAAGAAAACAAGTCAAAGATCAAACTAGCTGTAGGTTTATTGTTCATGTAAAAAGCACAAACACTCATCCAAGAAGACAAGTCAGTGTTGATGTCGATATCATTTAGGCTTTATTCGCACAGACATTAACATGCTCTTCGGTCTTGTAGCCTAAATCTTCTGTTTTCACGTACCCAGGAAGCTGCAGTGCCACATCCAGCCACCTATAGCAAGTGAGTGGCTGTGCGCTTGTAAATGCTGATGGCTTCACATTGAATTATGTCGAGGTGGATGTACGCAGCACCACATGTCCCTAGGTGCATAAAATCAGCAGATGTTGTACGCAATAAGACTCGAGAGCATGTAAACATCTGTAGGCATGAGGCCTTAGGATAAAAAATAATTCTTCAGGCACAGGACCCACTAGGGTTGGGTGGTGATGGGATTTTTTCTGAACTTTGCATTATTTCAAAATAGGAGGGGGATTGAAAGAATTCTGCCAGCATAGCAATAGGTACATAACTGAACTAGCCCTCCTATAGGAGTTTCTTGGTAAAGGGTTTCACTTACAGTCTCCCAGCACACACCTGTTGGTTTACGAAATACTCTCTGATCCATGCTATTCTTTTTAAATTTAAATGGAGTTTGGGAAAAAAAAAAAAAAAAGTGTAATTATTTTTAAGGCCCTAGTGCAGGGGTCTCCGAACTGTGGCCCAAGGTCCGGATGTGGCCCTTTGCTAGCCTTTATACGGCTCTTGGGGCACTATTCCTCCCAATGAGATGAAGCTGTATTCCTCCCACTAACACCAATGATGGGGCACTACTTTTCCTGAGGCCATGTTTTTTCTCACAACGATGCAGGGCCTGAAATATTTTCTACCCCCACTGGCCACACTCCGGCCCTTTTAAAGGCTGAAGTACCATAAACCGGCCCTTTGTTTGAAAAGTTTGGAGACCAGTGCCCTAGTGGGTCCTATGCACAGAGATTTAGGCACACAGCTCTTATGTAAATTATCAGATTTGATTCCCACATACAGGGTTAAGGTTTGTGATTATTTGAGACATTAAAAGAGAAGATTTAGAATTTTTTTTTAAAATGATACTTATCTAGGTGGATGCAGCATCAATCCGATGCTGTATCTGTCTCCCACTGCTCTAAGGCTAAGAACTGAGCAATTAAACACTGCTAATCATTCAGTTCTTCCTGCTGCTCTGAGCAGAGAGCAATGACTGTTCGCTGTCTACGCAGTCCTGCCCCCCCCCCCCCCACACTGGGATGTGGAGGGGACAGGAGTCGCTAGCTCTGGCTCTCAGCAGATCTCTGAGAGGCTTAACTAGCTGCCAGACCAGGGATCTGGGTGGATCGCGACTTTAAAGTTGGGATTTTTCCCCAGCCTGGACTGGCTAAGTGACATCAGCCAAAAGGAGACATCCTAACTGCACTCCTGTGATCTACAGAAGTACAGCCAAACAAGTGTTGGTTGTACTTCTCTTTTATATGTTGTTTAAAAAAACAAACAAACATAGTAGTTTGGTGCCCCCCCAAAAAAGTTTCACTACTAAAGTAGATCGTATTCAGTGCCTTGAAAAAATATTCATACCCCTTTAAATTTTCCACATTTTGTCATGGTAAAGCCAAAAACATAAAATGTATTTTATTGGGATACCCCTAACTAAAATCTAGTGGAACAAACTGCCTTCAGATGCCACCTAATTAGTAAATAGAGTCCACCTGTGTGTAATTTAATCTCAGTATAAATACGGCTGTTCTGTGAGGCCCTCCAGAGGTTTGTCAGAGAACATTCGTGAACAAAACAGCATCATAAATGCCAAGGAACACACCCGACAGGTCAGGGATAAAAAGTTTAACACAGGGATAGGTTATAAACAAATATCCCAAACTTTGAACATCTCACAGAGCACTGTTCAATCCATCATCCGAAAATGGAAAGAGTATGCCACAACTGCAAAAATACCAAAACATGGCCATTCACCTAAACTGACAGGCTGGGTAAGGAGAACATTAATCAGAGAAGCAGCCAAGAGGCCCATGGTAACCCTGGAGGCGCTGCAAAGATCCACAGCTCAGGTGTCCATAGGACAACTACTAGTCGTGCACTCCACAAATTTGGCCTTTAGGGAAGAGTGGCAAGAAGAAAGCCAATGTTGAAAGAAAGCCACAAGAAGTCCCGTTTGCAGTTTGGTAGAAGCCATGTGGGGGGACACAGCAAACATGTGGAAGAAGGTGCTCTGGTCAGATGAGACGAACATTTCTGGTCTAAAAGCAAAATGCTATGTGTGGCAGAAAATTAACACTGCACATCACCCTGAACACACCATCCCCACCGTGAAACATGGTGATGGCAGCATCATGTTGTGGGGATGCTTTTCTTCAGCAGGGACAGGGAAGCTGGTCAGAGTTGATGGGAAAATGGATGAAGCCAAATACAGTGCAGTCTTAGAAGAAAACCTTGAGACTGGGCCGGAGGTTGACTTTCCAGCAGGACAAGACCCTAAGCATACAGCCAGAGATACAATGGAATGGTTTAGATCAAAGCATATTCATATGTTAGAATGGCCCAGTCAAACCCCAGACCTAAATCCAATTGAGAATCTGTGGCAAGACACTCTCCATCCAATATTTGCAAAGAAGAATGGGCAAAAATTTCACTCTAGATGTGCAAAGCTGGTAGAGACATGCCCAAAAAGACCTGCAGCTGTAATTGCAGTGAAAGCTGGTTCTACAAAAGTATTGTCTCGGGGGGCTGAATACAAATGCAAATCATATTTTTCAGATATTTGTAACATTTTTGTAACCCATTTACTATTTTCCTTACACTTCACAATTACAGTTGCAAGAAAAAGTATGTGAACCCCTTGGGATTACGTGGACTTTTGCATGAATTGGGCATAAAATGTGCTCTGAATGTCATCTAAGTCACAACAATAGAAGAACACAGTCTGCTGAACATAATACTACACAAACATTAGATGTTGCCATGGTTTAATTGCACATAACATGTAAACATTCACAGTGCAGGGAGGAAAAAGTATGTGAACCTTTGGACTTAATAACTGGTTGACCCTCCTTTGGCAGCAATAATCTCAACCAAACGTTTCCTGTAGTTGCAGATCAGACCTGCACAGCGATCTGGAGTAATTTTGGACCACTCCTCTTCACAAAACTGTTTCAGTGTAGCAATATTCTTGGGATGTCTGGTGTGAATCGCTTTCTTAAGGTCATGCCACAGCATTTCAATCGGGTTGAGGTCAGGACTCTGACTGGGCCACTCTAGAAGGCGTATTCTGTGCTGTTGCAGCCATTGTTTTGTTGAATTACTTGTATGCTTTGGGTCATTGTCCTGTTGCATCACCCATCCTCTGCGGAGCTTCAGTTGGCAGGCAGATGGTCGTACGTTTTCCTGCAAAATGTCTTGATAAACTCTGGAATTCATTTTCCCATCAATGACAACAATCCGTCCAGGCCCTGAGGCAGCAAAGCAGCCCCAAACCATGATGCTCCCTCCGCCATGTTTTACAGTGGGGATGAGGTTTTGATGTTGGTGTGCTGTGCCTTTTTTTCTCCACACATAGTGTTGTGTGTTCTTCCCAAACAACTCAATCTTGGTTTCATCTGTCCACAGTATATTTTGCCAGTAGTGCTGTGGAACATCCAGGTGCTCTTTTGCAAACTTCAAACGTGCTGCAATATTCTTTTTGGACAGCAATGGCTTCCTCCGTGGTGTCCTCCCATGTACTCCATTCTTGTTTAATGTTTTCCTTATTGTAGATGTGTCAACAAAAATGTTAGCATGTGCCAGAGATTTCTGTAGGTCTTTAGCTGACACTCTGGGATTCTTCTTTACCTCATGCAGCATTCTGCGCTGTGCTTTTGCAGTCATTTTTACAGGACGACCACACCTAGGGAGAGTAGCAACAGTGCTAAACTTTCTCCATTTGTAGACAGTCTGTCTTACCGTGGACACATGAACATCAAGGCTTTTGGAGATACTTTTGTAACCCTTTCCAGCTTCATGCAAGTCAACAATTCTTGATCGTAGGTCTTCTGAGAGCTCTTTTCTGCGAGGCATGGTTCACATCAGACAGTGCTTCTTGAAACCAGTAAACCCAAAACAGGTGTGTGTTTTTTAAGGGCAGGACAGCTGTCAGCAACACATCCAATATCATCACACTGATTGGAGTCAAGGTTGGCTCACTCCTGGCTCCAATTAGCTCTGGGAGAAGTCGTTAAGCTAGGGCCTCAGATACTTTTTCCTCCCTGCACTGTGAATGTTTATATGTTATGTGCAATTAAACCATGGCAACATCTAATGTTTGTGTAGTATTATGTTCAGCAGACTGTGTTCTTCTATTGTGACTTAGATGACATTCAGAGCACATTTTATGCCCAATTCATGCAAAACTCCACGTAATCCCAAGGGGTTCACATACTTTTTCTTGCAACTGTGACACTTTGTGTTGGTGTATCACATAAAATCCCAATAAAAAATTTATGGTTTTGGTTGTAACATGACAAAATGTGGAAAATTTCAAGGGGTATGAATACTTTTTCAAGGCACTGTAGATACCCATTCACCGATATACAATATGTTCCCATCCATCTTGAGCAGGTATTGACGATGTGGTACAGGGTTCGGTACAATCCTCGAGGCAGAGAGAAAGACTGCGCAGTGCAGAGGGAGAATGTCAATGCTGGAGGCAGCATGGGAGATTGGATGGCATTAGATGCGAATTGGAGCATCCGAGGGGGGAAACAAGAAACAGTACTGTGAACTTCAGTAGGGAGGAAGTTACCACTGAGCACGCCACCTTTGCTCAGTATCAGAGGTACATACAACAGTGGCAACCACAGTGTTTTTGCTGAAGACTGTGAATCCAGCCAGCTGGTGTCTTCTCTTCTGGTGCCTGGCAGAAGTGGCATATTCAGAGCTTCCAGGCAAAGGTGCAGGGTTAATGTCCTACATCTGTTTTGCCACTGAGGAACTGTAATGTTTGCTTGTTTCTGCTCCCCCACTGACAGAATGGAAGTAGGACATTTTTTTTATATTTTAGTGGGATGCAGACAGGCTAAATAAAGCTGGCTATTCATGGTCACAGCTGCCCAAATACCTGAGAGGATGTAGTCAATGCTCAGCCAATAATTTTCAATCTGGCTGGAGCTGATTTTTAAATCGACTTCTGTCGAGTCAGGTAGTGTTTTTGCATGGCTACTCGAGACTCAAATTTCAGCCGATTCTGCAGGAATCGGCCAAAGTTTGAGCCATTAACGGCAAGCTTAAGAGCTCATTTACCCAGGTGGCAGGAGCTTCTGCCCCTCTGAAAAAATTATACACTGTGGACTGCTTTACAAATGTGGTTTAGTGGCAGTTTACAGGCATTCAGGATACAATACTGTCAACTGCTGAATGGCAGTCCCCCCCCCCCGATTCCAATGGGAGTTTTTATATTGAACTCCCATGCCACAACCACCATAGCACATGGTTAAAATTGTCACACTGCGAAACATCACAGTCACAGCATGTAAACACACCCAAACATTTACCATGCCCACTTGTAGGTGGGCTGTCAGGAAGGGGGGAGGGTATAAAAACGTGGACCAACCCACTGTTACCACTCTCAAGCTGCCTGTGTGAACCCAGCCCAAGTATAATACTGTGCAGTGGGCTGATGATAAAAACAGTGAACTATTTTGGCTGCAGTCAGAACAATGCTTTGAGTATTAAATTGTGGAAGTCACATTCAACAAAATGAAGCAACTGAAGCTGAAAAAGAGTTTGGGTAATCTAAGACAACGATCTGAAGAACACCTCAGACACTGAAATTAAAGATAAAGGATTAGCCTTCATATTGCCCAAACTAAATTATTATTAAAGAGTCATGCTTGGATATCACACTTGCAGTCAAATGTTATTTCTGAGCTAGTAACATTTACCAAGAAAAAAAATGTTTTTAAAAAGAACAGAGACTTATCTGGCCTGACAAATAAAACATGACTTGGCACTGACAGGGTGCGCAAACAGGTCACATATATTTATATATTTTGCAGTCAAATAAATTCAGCAATTCCTAAGTTAGGCAAAAAGGCACATCAGGTAAAAATGTACTTTGATGTAAATAAGACCAAGTAAACATGGACAGTAATCTTGATTTTAAAGTGCTGGTGTTATGGGTTCAACCGTCACCAAGAATTGTAGTTTGCATGTTCTCCTTATGTGTTTCCACTCATCCAAAAAAAAAAAAAAAGTTGTGCATTAGGAGAGTCCAGCAATCAAAAACTGATATTTCTGTAGCTGCTGGGGAGTTGACTGCCTTTTTTTTTTTCTCTAAGCCGCCATTTGCACTGATGCAGCCTGTCATGAGATTTGACCCTTCAAATTGCATCCAATGATGGGCAATGGAACCGATTTCAAAAATAGTTTCTGCACTACTTTTGCCGATTTCAAGTGCGACTTGCATAGACATCTATGCATGAAGTCGCACAGATGTCTATCAAGTTACATTCTATGCATGAAGGCAAAAAACCTTCTCTGTGCAACATCCCCAGCAGCCCCCCCACACTCACCTAAGCCCACTCTAAATTCAGAGATGTGCACTGGAGTCTTGGCTATCCCGGGACTCCCTCTCCTCACTGGCTGAGACAGAAGCGGGAGCCATTGGCTCCTACTGCTGTCAATCACAGCCAGTGAGCCAATGAGAAGAGGGGGTGGGGCCGAAACGTGGCTACATGTGTGAATAGACAGATGGAGCAGCGGGTGCCCCCATAGGAGGCTGCTTGCTGTGGGGGCACCTGACAGGAGGGAGGGGCTAGGAACGCCAGCGGGGGATCCGAGAAGAGGAGGATCCGAGCTGCTCTAGGCAAAACCACTGCACACAGCAGGTAAATATAGACATGTTTGTTATTTGAAAAAATAAATAAATAAGCCTTTAGAATTACTTTAAGCCAGCATGAACAAATATGCTTGTCATAGTTAGGTTGGGTTAGATTTGCTCTCCATTTCATCATTTAGGATGATACTTTCACCTTGATAGTGTATATTTGCAAAGGTAAGAAACTATAGTCAGCCATACATACATATCTTTTTCTCATTCAACAGGAAGAAAGGGAAATCGAATAGATTCCTCCATCCACCATTTATCTCTACTGCCAGCTATTGTACTCAAAACACCAGCAAAGCACGAACAGTGATAGATCCAGCCACGTGGCTGCTTCAATTTTCCTTACCACATGTTTTTAGAGCTGTGTGGTGCCGATAACCGACAGCTCTAATGTCAGCCAATTCAGCAGGAAGACTCTCCTTTTAGGGTCTTACTTTACACCCACTTATTATAAATATGAGCATTAATGTATCCACACATGCCGGAGCTGCCACACTACTAAACACCACCGATACTGATTAGAAGGAAGCGGCATCCATTTCTCTTTTTTTCTTACTCGGCTACAAAGCAATCATTTACCCATGTCCAAGAGGCCTTAAAGTAAATGTGTCATTTCAAAAATGTAAGTGTACTCCAACACACCACAGTACCACGCAGAGTTTATCGTACGGACCAAAAATGCGCAGACTGCACCTATTTTTTTTGTGTGCTGCAACCCAATCATTTTGAAAGATCTTCCTAATGCAGAGGACTGAAAAAGAGGGTCAGCATGATATGAATGCAACCAGTATATAGGACTGAATCAGCAACAGAGTTATCCACGTTTCTTCTGTGACAAGTTTCCGTTAAAGAAAAACTGCAACGTGTTAATTTTACAACCTAATTCCAAAAAAGTTGGAGCACTGTGTAAACTCTACATACAAACAGAAAGCAATCTCATAAACCCATATTTTATTCACAGTAGAAAACATATTAACCGCTTCCATACCGGGCACTTTTACCCCCTTCCTGCCCAGGCCAATTTTCAGGTTTCAGCGTTATCATACTTTGAATGACAATTGCGCGGTCATACAACACTGTACCCAAACTAAAATTTTATCATTTTCTTCACACAACTAGAGCTTTCTTTTGGTGGTATTTAATCACCACTGGGGTTTTTTATTTTTTTTCTAAATTAACAAAAAAAGACCGAAAAGTTTGAAAAAAAAACAAAAAAAAAAAAAACACGTCTTTCTTGGTTTCTGTTATAAAAGTTTGCAAATAAATAATTGTTCTTCATAAATTTAGGCCAAAATGTATTCTGCTACATGTCTTTGGTGAAAATAGCCCAAATTAGTATTTATTATGTAGTCTGTAGGAAAGTTATAGAGTTCACAAACTATGGGATATATCTGAAAATTGATCAATCCTGAAGTACTGACAGCCAATCTAATTTCTTGAGGTCCAAGAATGTCAGAACAGTACAGATATCCCCCAAATGACCCCGTTTTGCAGAGTAAACAGTCCGACGTATTTCATAACAGGCATGGCGAGTTTTCTGAAGTTGTAATTTTTTTGTAAATTTTTTTTTCCCCACACAATTTGCTTATAGCAAAGAATTAGTTTGCTATAAGCAAGCATTTCCCTGAATTAAATCGATTCATTCAGGGGTTTTTTTGTGATTAGCTGTGATTTGGCCACGGCTAATCACATGACACAACTGGGCTGTGATTGGCCTAGCTTATGCATGTGATCGCTGTGACCATTCACAGCTAGACACACTTGTATACAATGGATGGCCTCCTTTCATGCCATCCATTGTATACAACTGTCATTGACCTGTTGTGATTGGTCACAGCAGGTCACATGGTACTGGCAATGGGGCCTTCACACAGATTTGTCATCGGCCGTGTCCGACGTACACGGCCGGCGACAGATCGCGCTACAGCGTGGTCCTCCGGGCATGCAAAATGCGTGCTCCTGAAAGGACGCCATATGGCATCCACCCAGAGGGACGAGCTGTTCACCCGGCCGCCATCTGGCTATAGGCCGGGCGGCAACGGGTTAAATGATTAATCTGAGAAAATGTACCATTTTAAAGAAAAAAAATTAGGTAATTTTGAAACTGATAGAAATACCACATCTCATAAAAGTTGAGACAGGACCACGTTTGCCACAGTACAGCACCCCCTCTTCTTTTAACAACATTCTGCAAATGTCTGGGAACTGAGGAGACCAGTTGTTGAAGTTTTGGGAGAGGAATGTTGTCCCATTCTTGCTTGTTATAGGATTCTAACTGCTCAACAGTCGTGGGTCATCTATCTCGTATTTTTCATTTCAAGATGCCCCACATATTTTCAATTGATGAAAGGTCTGGACTGCAGGCAGGCCAGTTAAGCACCCAGACTCTTCTACTATGAATCCCTGCTGTTGTCATAGATACAGAATGCAGTTTAGCATTATCCTGCTAAAATATCCAAGGCCTTCCTGTGTGGCCTGGATGGAAGCATATGCTGCTCTAGAACCTGGATATATCTTTCAGGATTGATGGTGCCTTTCCAGATGTGCAAGCTGCCCATACTATCAGTGAAATGTTCTTCCAGCTCTTCCTTGTTAGTACCACTTACTTGACAGCTTTTTTTGCCCTGTCTCAACTTTTTTGCATTGCTGCCATCAATCTCAAAATCTTATTTATGTTTTGTTTTGTTTTTTTAAATGGTACACTCTCTCAGTTTAAACATTTGATATATTTTCTAAAATATGGGTTTATGAGATTTTGTTATGTAAATTTTACAAAGCGCCCCAACGTTTTTGGAATTGGGGTTGTATTAAAATAATAATTTATGTGCGTACAGTACATCTTTGTTTTACAAACGTTTAACCACATCCCGACTGCCTATAGCAGATATACTGCTACAGGGTGAAAGGGGTGCTCAAAATTATATGAGATTTTGTATTTCCGGGTAGGAAGCGCGCACACCACGCTCCCTACCCACGCAGCCATTCGCGGCTGTCAATCACCGGGTCCCGACCGATGATTACCCGCTGGTGCCCAGTGATTACTGAGGATCTCCAACGGGGAGCAGGGCTGCTTTGTTTATTAGCAGTCCTCCTCCCTGTCGGCTCGGGTACACTGCTCTGGATGGCTGTGCACAGAACAGCCATCCAGAGCAGTGTGCTTACAGTGAACCACCTACACACCGCCTCCAAATAAAAGACTCCCAGCACACAGTAAACCCTTTGAGTGCCCCTCGTGTTAACCCCTTCCTGCCCAGTGCCATTAGTACAGTGTCAGTGCTTTTTTTTTTAGCACTGATCACTGTATTGGTGTCACTGGGGATGTCAGTGACACCAAGTCAGTTCCCCCCAGTGTTAGAATGTCCGCCGCAGTCCCGCTATTACCAGTGAAAAAAAAAATCCCAGTATCTATACCGCCATTTGTAAATGCTATAACTTTCACGTAAACCAATTAATTTACAGATATTAGGATTTTTTTTTTTTTTTATTTTTTTTTTTTTTAGAAAAGACATGTAGCAGAATACATTTTGGCTATAAATTTATGACGAAATTTGAGTTTTCTAATTTTTTTACTAGACATGTTTAATAGCAAAATGTAAAAAAAAATAGGTTTTTTTTTCTCAAAAAAATGCAGCGTAGAAAATTTAAACCCCCCCCCAAAAAAGAACGTAAATTTAATTTGGGTGCAGCGTTGCATGACCGCGCAAGTGTCAGTTACAGTAACGCAGTGCCGTAACGCAAAAAATGGTCTGGTCAGGAAAGGGGTAAATCCTCAGTACTGCAAGTGGTTAATATATACCCAGTCTCAGAGCATTATAGGTAGCTTCACCTTAAAGTACTGCAGACTCTCTTTGAATCCCCAAGGAAAAAAAAAAAAAAAAAAAAAAAAAAAAAAAAAAATCACATTTCAAACTCGTCTGTGCAAATTTCAGCTTCAGCTCTGTAAACAGGTTTTTTTTCTCTTTCCATAAGAAGAATTTGGAAAAAATTAAACAATTTATAGCCCAACAGGTGAGAGCAAAATAATAACATACAATAGAATATTTAACGAAGGGAAAAAACAAATAAGATGTGCTGTTGGGTGCCAACAGCTCCTGCTCTACTGTTTACCAAAGGAATCTATAGAGCCAGGTCTTAAACGTCTCCTACTTCAGAAAGATTGGTAGGGGGCAAAAAGGATAAGTGCACTTTGAAAGCTGGGTAGATAAAAGGAAAGCAAGTACATACATGCTACCAGGAAGGTATAAAAATATTTGAATATAATTTAATATCCATCTCAATCAAGAGCTTTCACCAGGTGTGTAATATGAATACCTAGTGAACACTTAATGTCTTCCTTATTGCTTGTGGCTCTGGTACTAGGCAAGCACAGCTCTACAACCTGATATGCAATTATCGTGGTCAGAGCTGCTATTTCTACACAGGAAGCCCTTTGAACTCCTGACTGGTGTTTCCTGTATACAGACTGTGGCTCTGACCAATGTATTAGTACAGCATGTATAAACACAGAAATCACATTCACTAGTACGATATTAAAGTAAAACTAAATGCAAAACATTTTGAATAGAGTAAGGAAGGGTTACTTAGAACATCTGTCAGTTTTCAATTAACAGTGAAATCAGGTGGTTAAAAAAGGCATTTTTTTCATGTTAAAAAGAAGAAGATTGGGATTTATTACAAACATACTCGCCTCCAAGCTGCAGCATCAATCTGATGCAGCAGCTGTCCTGTGCTGGCTCTAAGCACGATCACATGACCGCTCATCACTTGTCTCTGAGGTCAGCTCTGAACAGAGAGCAGTAACCGTCAGTCACCACTCTCTGCTCTGCCCTTCTAGTGCTCAAAGGTGCACCGGGCTGGGGAGGGGGCGAGAGTGGCTGGCTCTGGCTCTCGGCCGTACAATGAAAGGTTGAGCCAGCCTTTCAGGCATCTGGGTGGATTCCAAAAATATGGCAGAGATTCTCCCAGAGCCTGGAACGGCTCTGACATCACCCAACAGCAAACTTTGGCGGATTCTGGGTCACATGAGAGCACAAGTGCACTCCTGTAACGCGTAAGAGAACTATGGCCAAAAAAAGGCTTTGAACATACTTCCCTTATAATAGAGCATTTTAAATATATAGTATTACCACACTTGGGGCCAGATCACACTTTTGACTTACAGTAACGTGCACATTATCACAATGCATATAAAAGCAAATGATGTGCCTTTTGATACTATTCATTCGAGGCAACGCAGCTATGAGCCACGTGTGTTGCAGTGTGCCACAAAACATGGGAACACTACTGTTTTGTGGTGTGCTGCATTGGAAAGTGCTGCATGTACTGTTTTTTTTTTGTCCATGTCCAAATGAGTGGGCTGCCATAAAGCAAAAATACATTAAACACAATGCATAACAGTGAATGGGCCCTAAAGTTAACCTGCACTGAGAAGTATGGAGGAAGTCACTTGAGGACACCCCCTAGAAAGTGCTAATTTCCTAGATGTCATACTGATCCATTAGATTCAGTACTTTGTGTCACTGGCCTGGATCTGCATGCTTATTCCAGCTCAGTAACTAAGAACTGAATCCAAGACAGGCAGGCAAACAGCATTTCCAGGATGTCATCAACCATGGTATTTTTCTCAATATATAGCCACCGCTGCACAGAGAACTGAGCAATCAAAAACCACGAATACTCAGTTATCCCTTCTACTCTGGGTAGAGAGCTGTGACTGTCACTCTTTGGCTCCCTGTTCTCCCTCCAGCACTCACTGGAGCGCTGGGCTGTGGAGGGGGCAGGAGCAGCTGGCTCAGGTTCTCAGCGGATTGCTGAAAAGCTGAGCCAGGTGCAGGTACACTCCTGTGATCCACAGAAGTACAGTCAAAGCTTTGGCTACACTTCTTTAATTTAAACTTGTCACAAACAAAGTATTTAACTGAAGTATACATTGGCAGAAGTTACCTCCAGCATGTCAAAATGAGGACTAGGGATGCACCGAAATTTCAGTGGTCGAAATGTTTCGTCCGAAAACACCCCTTTTGGCCGCAATGAAAAAAAAGCACCGATACAGGTGCCAAAAAACCCCCGCCCCTCTCCCCCTGTCCTCACCAGTTCTCAGCCTTACCTGAGAAACCAGCGATCCTGGTGCTGGGCATAGAGACGAGTGAAGGAAAGATGGCCGCCACTCATCTCTTTGCCCTTGGAGGGCCGAAGCGATGTCACTTCCTGTACCGGCCATTTTTTTTTCTCTTTTAAAGCACTAGATCAATGCTTTACATTGCAGAGGAGAGGGGTGCTATTGACTCCATATCTCTCCATAAAAAAGGACCTGTCACTAATTATTTCTATCACAAGGGATGCATGAATTTCTTGTGATAAGAATAAAAGTGATTAAAAATATTTTTAAAGGGACAGTGCAAAAAAAAAAAAAAAAACCCAAAAAATTAAATACATTTTTAAAGTGGTGAATGCATACGTAGGCCATGCCCACATATGGAAATGGTGTTCAAACCACACGTGAGGTATCGCCAGGAACGTCAGAGCAAGAGCAATAATTCTCACACTAGAACTTTACACTGCTAACCTGTAGAAATTTTTTAAGCATCACCCATGGAGATTTTTAAGTACCGCAGTTTCACGCCACTCCAAGAGTGTGCGCAATTTTAAAGCATGACATGTTGGGTATCTATTTACTCGCCGTAACATCCTCTTTCATATATTACAAAAACATTGTTTTTTTTTAAATCAGTGTATTTTTTTCCAAAAAAATATATATTCATTTTTTAAAACTGCGCATTTCGGTTTTCGGCCAAGTGCATTTTGAATTTTCGTTTTTGGCACCAGAATTTTCATTTCGGTGCATTACTATTTAGTACCCTATGTTTTCTGTACGTGACGCTTTTAAAGCCCCTTATAGGTCATCAGTTTAGCATTACGGAGGATGTCTGGTGCTAGAATTATTGCTCTCATTTTGGCGTGCGTAACATATGTAACATGTGTATCGCAATCAACATTGTAGGCGCGTGTACATGTGTAGTCACACCAGCGCGTGCTTTTTACATTTGTACATGTGTATATTGTGGGGTGGGGGGGCCTTATATACTTGGGTGTAAAAAAAACAAAAAAAAAAAAGTTATCAAATAGGGGACAAAAAGTCTCCTATGTGATGATTTTTTGGTGACAGGTTCTCTTTCTTGAAACATCCAGGGTCTAAAAGACCCTGCATGTCTCCCCTGTGCTCCACTGAATGTAATTCAGTGCACATCGCTACGTATTACATTCTTCCCCGGCCCCGATGGCCAGGAATCTGTCAATGGGGACCCAGAAGTGTTGTCACATCACTTCCAGGTCAGGACAAGGAGGAGAGGAGAGCGGATATGTCCGTTCTCCTCCCTCCTCTATACCGGCATCCCGCCGGCACCCACTGAACCAGTCCCAGGCCCGCAGAAGGGAAAGTGGAGCCCGGAAAATATAGCGGGCAGGTGAGGCGGCGGCTGGCACTGTGGGCTGTGTGGAAGCAATCGGGCAGTAGTGCTGCTGCCCGAATGCTTCCACCTGACAGGTGAGCCCTGCTGCTTGCCTGCAGCAGCGCTAAAGGCAAATAAAAACTACCTGCCCACAGCAGAGAAAAACACAGCAGTAGGTTTTCCTAGTAAAACACACAGCACACTTAGTAAAACCGTACACAGCACACAGTTAATCCTTTGATCGCTCCAGATGTTAACCCCTTCCTGCCCAGTGTCATACAGTGATCAGTGCTAATAAAAGCCCTGCCACTGTACTAATTAGTATCTCTGGGATGTCAGTGGCAGCTAATCAGTTCCCCCCCATGTCAGAATGCCAACCGCAGTCCCGCTATAAGTTGCTGATCGCCGCCATTACTAGTATTAAAAAAATAAATAAAAAATTCCAGTATACCGCCATTTGTAGATGCTAGAACTTTCACGTAAGCCAATTTACATGTATTGCGATTTTTTTTTTTTTAAGCAAAGACATGTAGCAGAATACATTTTGCCCTAAATTTATGTCAACATTTTTTTTACTGGATAGGTTTTATTGCAAAAAGTAAAAAATATGTTTTTTTTTTTTCAAAATTGGTCTTTTTTGTTTACAGCTGGAAAAAAAAAAAAATTGCAGAGGTGATCAAATACCACCGAAAGAAAGCTCTATTTGTGAGGGAAAAAAAAAAAAGGACATAAAATTTCATTGCATGACTGCGCAATTGTCAGTTAAAGTAACGCAGGGCCATATCGTAAAAAATGGCCTGGTCAGGAAAGGGAGTAAATCCTCTGGAGGGCAAGTTGTTAAATTAGGGACTTAAGATTAAAGGGAAACAGTCATGAGAGAAATCGGTTGGCTGCCACTACCTTCCTGACCATCTTGTTGCTTTGGATTCATATATTTTCTGGGCTACTGAACACGAATAGAGAAATTCTATTTTTCTCCACACTTTCATCTGCAGCATGCATGTGCAAGGTCTATGCTTTGAAAGTACTGAAGGATTGTAGCCGAGTTGATTCCAAGATAGGAGGTTAGAACACACAACTACGGATAAAAGGTAAAAGCTGTGTACCTTCTACCCAGTTATAGAAGATGTTTGCCCATTCAGGTATATTGAACACCTGTGACCCACTTGCACACAGTGGTTTCTCTCTTTGGCTTGTACGTACTATGACAATCTATGAGCTGGGGGGGGGGAACCACAACATGGCGGGGAAGCAAGTATTCAGTCCACATAAAAACAAAATGCAGTAGCTAAGGAAAAGCAAAGCAGCAGTCATTCAATACACAGGCTGTCAGACAAGCAAAATGTTTATATTCTTTCACGTTGGTATTATGTACAACTAACCATGTGGTAACAAAGTCAATTTAAGCACTTGCCGTCTGGGAGCAATTGTTGACATTTTTCACTTACATGTTAAAATCAGCTTTTGCTAGAAAATTACTTAGAACCCCCAAACATTATAAAACTTTTCTGAAAGCAGAGGTCCTGGAGAATAAAAATGGTGGCTGTTGCAATTTTATGTCTTGCGCAGCCATTTATCAAGTGCAAATTTTCAGGAAAAAAATATATTTAAAATTAAAATTTTAATACAAAACAAACACAATACCCATTTTTTTTATAAATATAAAAGATGAAATTCCTCCAAGCAAAAACATGTCAAAATGTAAAACTGCAAAAGCCTGTGAAATAGTGACAAACTAGGGTGCCCAAAATCATCCATAGGCGACGGTTTAAAAGCCTTTACAGGCTTACAGGGATTCCGAGCCTTGTAAAAGACTGGGCGGCTGTGAAGCCAATCACTTTTACTTGAAAGCCAAATTGCCGACTGTAACAATTGATACCAGTATAATGACTGCAGCCATTATCCTGGTATAACAGCTTCCCATCCAGGATGTATACATACGTACGGCGGATGGGAAGTGGTTAAGGAGGATTCAAGACCAGTTTAGTGTCAGGCGCATGTCACACTACCAATCCTGCTGCTGGTAGCAACCTGCTAACTAGGAGTGCAAATGAATCACTTGACTAAACCAGCAAGTTGTCCTTGTGCTGCTGATCCTTTGCTGCAAAGCATTTGTTTAAAAAAAGTAAAAGTAAAAAAAAAAAATATTGATTGACCAACACACGCATGCTCGGAAATGAAAGAAATATTGCAATACAATGCAACATTGCAATTACATCACTTCCAAAATTGTGTGCCGTCTTCTTTCGTAGCCTCTTTATTTTCGATATGAGAAATAAAACAAAAAAAAAAAAAAAAAAAAAAAACACACACAACACATGGAAGATCACTCGTTTTAGGCATTAGGCTTCATTTGCACAGGCATAAAAATAGGTAGCTGGGTTGCATTTTACGGTTTCCCTGATCACCATTTATTTCAGGTACTTATATAGTGCCGTCAATTTACGCAGCGCTTTACATATATATATTGTACATTCACATTAGTCCCTAACCCTCAAGGAGCGTACAATCTAAGGTCCTTAACTCACATCCATACATACACATACTAGGGCCAATTTAGACAGGAGCCAATTCACCTACCAGCATGTCTTTGGAGAGTGGGAAGAAACTGGAGTACCTGGAGGAAACCCACGCAGGCACAGGGAGAACATGTAAACTCCAGGCAGGTGGTGCCATGGTCAGGATTTGAACCAGCGACCCTAGTACTGCCAGGCGGAAGTGCTAACAATTTGGCCACCATTCACAATTGTTAAAAACAAAGAGTGGATGGAGATGTACACATGGCAGCAATATTGTCTAGTGCTGCAGCAAAAATAAGGCTGCCTGCATAGTCCAGCAAGCGCTGAAGCTTTACAAATGCCTCCATGCACTACAGCTGAATTGCAACACAAATGCATCTATGGCATTAACAACGCTTCAAGTGGTTACATCCATTTTAGCACTATTAAAAAAAAAAAAAAAAAAAAATTTACAGGACATTTCAGGAGCACCGCTTGGGACTTGAATGCCTGTGTAACATGTCTGAATTGCTCATTAAAGTAACACTAAACGATATCCATATTTCCCAAAAAATCTATTTTTCATTAAATTGTTTCTTGCTGTGTTCTTGTTCTGGTTTGGAACAAGCAGTGCATGTTAGTTATGGTCTTATGCACTGCTCTATGCACACTACACGTCCCATATTTCATAATCCTTAGTCCATCTCAGGAATAAGAGGGTGGCTATGTTCCTACATACGAGAACATGAAGAATAAAACATAGCCACCCTTTAACAGAAAGACAGATTACAGCAGCAAACTCAAAGGCATTTGGAAGAGGGCAAGATAAACAGAAGGTACTTTTTAAAATAAAGCAGAGTTACAATATATCGGAGAACCAGAAAACCAAAAACACTATTTAATTAATTTGTAATATTCAAAGCAAAGTCACCCACCCATCCATGTGTCCATTCTGAAAAGCACCCCCTAGCATTTCTGGCTGTGGCCATCTTGACTAAGGTCAGAAGATTCATGTAGCATTTCCTTCCTGGAATCCATCTATCTTTAGCTCATGCATGCATGTAGGAGGATGTGCTTAGCTGAGAAAACCCCTCCAACCCTCTTGAACACTCCTTGGATGTGTGACATCATTTGCCTAGGCCTGGATATAAGTAAAGAAATGTATTAAAAAAATTTAAATATACTTTCCTAACTATCCAATCTATTTACAAATGCTAGCAGCATAAGGATTAAAAAAAGTCAATAACGACAGAGAGTGAAGTTCCTCTTTAAGAATACATACTTGAGCAATTTATTTTCTTTTTAAACCAAAGTTTAAAGACACTTGAACATTTTAGTTGCATTAAAGCAGAAGTTCACCTTTGGAACATGTTACGTGTTCCACCCGTTTTGAGGGTGGAACATGTAACATGTTCCAGCATCTGCACCTTCTCTCCCTGATCCACCCACTCCCCATGACAGCAAGCAATGGATCTTCTCTGTGCACCACTGTCTCAAATTGAAAACTGCGTTGCTGTGTGGGGCTCTGCCCACATGGATGCATCACTCATTCAGTTTCCTGTGAATGAATAGACTACAAGTACCCTCAGCCTTTGCAGTTGACAACTTGTAGTTCTCAATGAACTACGAGTTTGCTGGTGAGCGATCTTGCAGTTAATTGATCTTCCTGCTTTCAACTAACCACTTGCCTGTACAGGTACAGGCAGACAGCTATCGTGAGCATCTGCAGAAGCCTGACATTGTGCCCACCATCTGCTGATCGCGGGTGCAATGCTCTGCAAGTTCCTTTGAAAAAAAAAACAAAAAAAAAACATTTATTTAAATTTATTTTTTTCAAAAAGGTGAACTTAGCCTGACTTAGCTATGTTCACACTTGTGCAACTCCGAAGGTCGCATGATTTCTAGTGATACTGATGCAAATTTATACTCTTTGGCACTCAGATCGCATCAAAGTAGTACATGAACCTTTTAAAAGTCTCTGCTATGAAGTAATATACAGTGGGGTAAAAAAGTATTTAGTCAGCCACCAATTGTGCAAGTTCTCCCACTTAAAAAGATGAGAGGCCTGTAATTGGCATCATAGGTAGACCTCAACTATGAGAGACAAAATTAGAAAAAAATCCAGACAATCACATTGGCTGATTTGGAAAGAATTTATTTGCAAATTATGGTGGAAAATAAGTATTTGGTCACCTACAAACAAGCAAGATTTCTGGCTCTCACAGACCTGTACCTTCTTCTTTAAGAGGCTCCTCTGTCCTGCACTCATTACCTGTATCAATGACACCTGTTTGAGGTTGTGGACAGGTGTCTTTTATACTGATAAGTTCAAACAGTCACACTCCAAACTCCACTATGGTGAAGACCAAAGAGCTGTCGAAGGACACCAGAAACAAAATTGTAGACCTGCACCAGGCTGGGAAGACTGAATCTGCAATAGGCAAGCAGCTTGGTGTGAACAAATCAACTGTGGGAGCAATAATTAGAAAATGGAAGACATACAAGACCACTGATAATCTCCCTCGATCTGGGGCTCCACGCAAGATCTAACCCCCCTGGGGTCAAAATGATCACAAGAACAGTGAGCAAAAATCCCAGGACCACACGGGGGGACCTAGTGAATGACCTGCAAAGAGCTGGGACCAACGTAACAAAGGCTACCATCAGTAACACACTACGCCGCCAGGGACTCAGATCCTGCAGTGCCAGACGTGTCCCCCTGCTTAAGCCAGTACATGTCCGGGCCCATCTGAAGTTTGCTAGAGAGCATTTGGATGATCCAGAAGAGGATTGGGAGAATGTCATATGGTCAGATGAAACCAAAATAGAACGGTTTGGTAGAAACACAACTCGTCGTGTTTGGGGCTGTTTCTCCGCAAAGGGACCAGGACGACTGATCCATGTACAGGACAGAATGAATGGGGCCATGTATCATGAGATTTTGAGTGCAAACCTCCTTCCATCAGCAAGGGCATTGAAGATGAAACGTGGCTGGGTCTTCCAACATGACAATGATCCCAAACATACCGCCCGGGCAACGAAGGAGTGGCTTCGTAAGAAGCATTTCAAGGTCCTGGAGTGGCCTAGCCAGTTTTCAGATCTCAACCCCATAGAAAACCTTTGGAGGGAGTTGAAAGTCCGTGTTGCCCAGCGACAGCCCCAAAACATCACTGCTCTAGAGGAGATCTGCATGGAGGAATGGGCCAACATACCAGCAACAGTGTGTGCCAACCTTGTGAAGACTTCCAGGAAACGTTTGACCTCTGTCATTGCCAACAAAGGATATATAACAAAGTATTGAGATGAACTTTTGATATTGACCAAATACTTATTTTCCACTATAATTTGCAAATAAATTCTTTCCAAATCAGCCAATGTGATTTTTTTTCTCATTTTGTCTCTCATAGTTGAGGTCTACCTATGCTGCCAATTACAGGCCTCTCTCATCTTTTTAAGTGGGAGAACTTGCACAATTGGTGGCTGACTAAATACCTTTTTGCCCCACTGAAGATCCGAACAGGTGCCATTGAAAATAATGGTCTGCGACTTGACAAGTGTGAATGTGTGAATTTAGCATTAGAGTGAGTTAGGGTTGTGTGGGGAATACCAGTTGTGAAGCCTCATTGTCAAAACCCTCAGTTTCTGGAGCCCCACACTGCAGCTGATAAACTAACGTTAAGGAGCTTTTCTGCATTTTTTTTCAGCAGCCCCTGAACTCTCCCTAATGTTTTCCTATGTGTCCATGTACACTATGTCATTTACAGGCAGTTGAGTTTACAGTCGTTTTTTTTGAACGCACCAAACTTGCGTTCAGGAGTAGATTTTATCAGTGTTTCAAACGCATGTAAACACGGCTAACCGAGTTTATAAGTGCTTGCGTTTAGAATCCTTTTTTTGACTGGTCCATATCCAGAGCACAATTCACTAAGCAGTATCCTACTGCATCCGAGTAAGCGGTAGGATACCGCAGAGCATTTTTTTAAAAAAAAGCCATTTGAATCCAGTAAAAAAGGCTGAATGTAAAAGAAAGAAAGAATTGCCGGCAATTAAAAAATAAATAATTTTAAAAAAAAATAGCGTGGGGTCCTCCCTCCCATCCATACCAAGCCCTTCGAGTCTGGTATGGATTTTGAAGGGAAGCCCCATGCACACACAAAAAAAAAAAAAAAAAAAAAAAAAAGGCATGGGGTCCCCCCCCCCCCCCCCAAAATCCATACCAGACCCTTATCAGAGCATGCAGCCTGGCAGGTCAGGAAAGGGGGGGGCGAGCGCCCCCCCGAACCATACCAGGCCACATGTCCTCGACATGGGGGGGGTGCTTTGGGGTAGGGAGACACGGGCCTCTTCCCCAAAACCCTGGCTGTGGGGGTCTGCGGGCGCTTCTAGGAATCTGGAAGCCCCTTTAGCAAGGCGTCCCCCAGATCCCCCCCACGTGAATGAGTATGGGGTACATGGTACCGCTACCCATTCACAAAAAAGAGCTGTAGTGTGAAAAAAGACAGGAGTCATTCCTTGACCATTCCTTTTATAAAAGAATGTCCCCCAAAGTAGATCCAATGTCAAGCACAGCCCAGGGTTGTGGGGAAGAGGCCCTTGTCCCCATCAACATCAGCAGGTGCTCAAGATGGGGACAAGGCCCCATGTTGAGGGAATGTGGCCTGGTATGGTTCAGGGGGGGTTGCTTGCTCGCCCCCTTCTCCCCCCTTTCCTGACCTGCCGGGCTGCATGATTGAATAAGGAGCTGGTATGGATTTGGGGGGGGGGACCCCACGCCATTTTTTTTTTTAATTTTGGCGTGGAGCTTGCCCTCAAAATCCGTACCAGACCCAAAGGGCTTGGTATGGATGGGAGGGAGGACCCCACGCCTTTTTATTATTTTTTGTAATTGCCAGCAATTCATTCAGCTGTCAGTGGGAATCCCGCTGACAGCTGAAACATTAGTGCATGTTTTTCACTACTAAAATACCGCATGACTTGATAAAATAACTCCTGCGGTATTTTAGTAGCCTTTAGAGAATTTACTATTTTTCAGTGCATTCTGGGCATTTGGGAGGGTCTCCTGAGGTTATCTTTTAAAAACGCTTCTAAACGCAAACGTGCATAAATGCGGCTAAACTGAGGTTTTATAACCTACGTTTTCCAGCAGTCAGTTTACATCGTTCAGAAGAGTTTTCCAGACGCCCCGTGTACATGAACCCTAACGTTCTGACGTCACAGTGCCAAAATACTATGAACAACAAACAATATACACTAAAAGCTGTATAGTAACCCCATAAAAGTTGTGCAGCAAGCTGGACTTTTGCCAATTCACCACACCCCACCTAAACATCACAGGGGCTCAGGCTTGACCAGTTCTAATGGAATGAAGACACTGCAGTTTCTCATTTTAGCACTGGGATATTCTCAAGCAATTATAAAAGGTTGATTTTCTCATTTATAAACCAATTTGAGAAGGTACATGGTAAAAAAGAAAGAAGAAAGATATAGGACCAGTTCACATCTCTATAGTACATCGCAAGGGATCCTTAAACCGGCTCACATATGCGGGCTGGTGTTTGTTGTGTAGAGGCAGCGTGTTGCACTGTTTCAATGCACAAGACTGTTTATCTTTACCTCCCTAACTTGACACAAATGATGTTTCTTTCAAGTCTATGTACCACATCACGCTGCAAAGCACTGTGGTCACGTGCAGTGTATACGGTATAAAAACGCAGTTCACCTTTTGAAAAAAAATAATAAATGCACATTTTTTTGCAGGACGACCAAGAAAAGATGGAAGCACTTGTGACTGTCCGGAGTGCTAAAACTGCACTGCTGGTTAGGATGAATTGCCAAGTGTAAGTATGCTATAATGTGCCAATATGCTGCGTGTACTAGCAGGTTATGGCTAAACTACTTTCCCTTTTTCATGTATATTTCCCCTTTAAGCCCTGCTCCCTTCCAGTACTAAACTCTGCCACAGGAGTCCATAGTCAAATGAGAGAGCCTCAGAAGTTAGCAGATGTCCTGACATTTGAAAGCTGAAAAACAGGAGGTGTTGCCCTATAACATACTGCTCCAAATCACTCTTGATCGTGCACAATCCCAGGATCCTTAAAACATACATACACCAAAAATTTTGTATGTTGCAGCTCACCAATCTTTGGATGTGGTGGTTGCATTACATGTCAATATCCAGACTAAGAACATTTAAAGCAAGTAAAGAAAATACCTGTTGATCATGCCAGAAAAATGTTCCTGACACTCTGAGCTTAAAATGTTACTAAACCCCTTACCCTGCATTCACTCTATCTGGTCTCCCAAGGAACAGAGAAATGCAATTATTTTAGTAAATATAAATTACTAAATACCTTTTCTCATCAGCAGTATATAGCAGTTTTGCAACTTCTATCAGTGTCCAGCAGAGCATATGTTAAAGCTTGTAGGAGGAGTTTTCATTTTGCTCTAGGAGGATGTAGGGCCCCTGACCTCTGTCTGGACAGTGCAGATCACATGCACTCTCCCAAGAAAAAAAACCTCTCTAGCAATACACACTAAACTGAGGATGTGCAAATGGCTACAGTTCAGTATGTCTTATCAGGAAATAAGAGGATGTCACTGGAATAGGGGGAGGATCAGAGAAGTCACGATCAAAAGCCTTTTTACACAATGCAGAGAAATAACTCCTGGATACGAGGCATCAGTTTTGCCACGACGCAAACGCTTCAGTGTGAACAGCACTGTGTGCTGCCATGTGCTGAATTTTCATAGGCGCTTGAAAAGCATTAAAAACGCTTCCCAAATGCCTGTCTGACGCCTGCTGACAAAGCTAGTGTGAACTGATCCTAACTGTTTCAGAACAAGCTTTCGTTAAACACAAACCCGGGTACAAATCTAACACAGAAGAAGAAGAAGAAGAAAAAAAGTAATAAAAATAAACAATGAAAGCCAGGAGTGCACAAAATAAAGGAGACATATAGTTAATTTGTTTAAAGTGGTATTATAGTCCACAAACTATGGTATACATCTGAAAATCGATCAATCCCGATTATACCGATGGCCTCATTTACTGGGGTCGGAAAACGCCAGCCCAGGACAGTACAAATATCCCCCAAAAAGTAGATAGTCCAAGGTACAGTGGGGATCGAAAGTTTGGGCACCCCAGCTAAAAATTTGTATTAAGGTGCATAAAGAAGCCAAGGAAAGATGGAAAAATCTCCAAAAGGCATCAAATTACAGATTAGACATTCTTATAATATGTCAACAAAAGTTAGATTTTATTTCCATCATTTACACTTTCAAAATAACAGAAAACAAAAAAATGGCATCTGCAAAAGTTTGGGCACCCTGCAGAATTTATAGCATGCACTGCCCCCTTTGCAAAGCTGAGACCTGCCAGTGTCATGGATTGTTCTCAATCATCGTCTGGGAAGACCAGGTGATGTCAATCTCAAAGGTTTTAAATGCCCAGACTCATCTGACCTTGCCCCAACAATCAGCACCATGGGTTCTTCTAAGCAGTGATCTAGAAAACTGAAACTGAAAATAGTTGATGCTCACAAAGCTGGAGAAGGCTATAAGAAGATAGCAAAGCGTTTTCAGATGTCAAT
This sequence comes from Staurois parvus, assembly GCF_062004578.1. Lineage (NCBI taxonomy): Eukaryota > Metazoa > Chordata > Amphibia > Anura > Ranidae > Staurois > Staurois parvus. The sequence goes on along the minus strand of NW_028317855.1, from coordinate 13,456,762 downwards.
ATCCTCTGTTCGGAATGTAATTAAGAAATGACAGTCATCAGGAACAGTGGAAGTTAAAGCAAGATCTGGAAGACCAAGAAAAATATCAGACAGAACAGCTCGCAGGATTGTGAGAAAAAAAACAATTCAAAACCCACATTTGACTGCACGATCCCTCCAGAAAGATCTGGCAGACACTGGAGTTGTGACTATTCCACTATAAAGAGATACTTGTACAAATATGGTCTTCATGGAAGAGTCATCAGAAGAAAACCTCTTCGACGTCCTCACCACAAAAACTTTGCAAATGAACATATAGACAAGCCTGATGCATTTTGGAAACAAGTTCTGTGGACCGATGAGGTTAAAATTGAACTTTTTGGCCGGAATGAGCAAAGGTACGTTTGGAGAAGAAGGGGCACAGAATTTAATGAAAAGAACCTCTGTCCAACTGTTAAGCATGGGGTTGGATCAATCATGCTTTGGGGTTGTGTTGCAGCCAGTGGCACAGGGAACATCTCACGAGTAGAAGGAAAAATGGATTCAATAAAATTTCAGCAAATTTCGGATGGTAACTTGATGCCATCTGTGAAAAAGCTGAAGTTAAAAAGAGGATGGCTTCTACAAATGGATAATGATCCTAAACACGCCTCGAAATCCACGAGGGGATTACATCAAGAGGCATAAACTAAAGGTTTTGCCATGGCCTTCACAATCTCCTGACCTCAACATAATTGAAAATCTATGGATAGACCTTAAAAGAGCAGTGCGTGACAGACAGCCCAGAAATCTCAAAGAACTGGAAGACTTTTGTAAGGAAGAATGGGCAAAGATACCTCAAACAAGAATTGAAAGACTCTTGGCTGGCTACAAAAAGCGTTTACAAGCTGTGATACTTGCCAAAGGGGGCAATACAAAATATTAATTCTGCAGGGTGCCCAAACTTTTGCAGACGCCATTTTTTTGTTTTCTGTTATTTTGAGAGTGTAAATGATGGAAATAAAATCCAACTTTTGTTGACATATTATAAGAATGTTCAATCTGTAATTTGATGCCTTTTGGAGATTTTTCCATCTTTCCTTGGCTTCTTTATGCACATTAATACAAATTTTTAGCTGGGGTGCCCAAACTTTCTATCCCCACTGTATGTTGTAAGAGGCATGGTGACTTTTTTTGTAAAAATTGTTTTTCATACGGTCACCAATACAGCCTCATCATATAACTGGTGTGGAAGTGATCAGGGACACTAACTGGTGATAAAAAAAAAAAAATAACAATATATATTATATAGTCCCATCTGTACCATGTGATCACTGAACAAGAACAGAGATCAACACAGTAGTACACAATGGATGGCATGAATGAACACCATCCAGTGTGTACAATTGTCATGTGATCTGCTGTGATTTGTCACAGCAATCAAATGGTGCAGGCAGCGGCCGGTACACCGATTGGTCATCCACTGTGTTCGGTGGACACAGTGAGTGACAGATAGCACCACAGTGCAGCCTGTGGGGCGTGCAAGGCACATTCCAGGGAGGACATCATATGACTGGGTAAACCCAAAACCAAAAATGTAATATACTGCGGCTTACCAATCATTAAATGTGGTGGCTGCAACAGTTTTCTGTTCTTAGGTTTTTTTCTCCGTTTTCCCTTGGAGATATGGTCAGTAACATACTTCCTCTGGATGAAGGAGCACAGAGGTACCCTTTGGACAGCAGCACTGTCAGTTTTGGGCGAGGGGAGTGTTAGAAGCACTAGCAGATTTAAATACAGTAACAAACTGAAGCCACACTCCAGCTAATAGATTATATGAGCAAACAGCTTTTTTCCTTTGGAGATAAAAGGTTTCACATAGGTAAATAAAATCTGATCATTTTAGGCACCCTTGTCCAGTGCTAAATGGTTTGTCTCATCCCTGTAGGTGCAAGTGAGCTTTTCTGTTGAAAAACCACAGACTTACTGGCAGGATCACCAGATGATATAAGAAGAAATAAAACCTAAAAGAGAAAACTAATACAGCCATTACATCTAAGAGTTGGTAAGCTACAATATAATAAAATGTTTTTTTTTGGGTTTACTACTGCTTTAATACCACTTTAAGAAACTGAAGCTGGTGTATCACATTTTATTACTGATGCATAATTTAATATTGAAATAAAAGCATAAGTAACAAAATACTGGACAAATAGCAATATTTCAGGCAATTGGAACTGTCAACTAGCTTTGTGGCTGCAAAAATTACCCCACAGATAAATAAAACCAACTACCTACCAACATTTCTGTTGCCAGAATGGGATGCTCTAATGTGATGGAGATACATTTCCTTGGTTTAATTCTGCTTTTGTGCCTGCAGACTGAAACTTGCTGGTTTATGGTCAGCATAAGGCCCCTTTCACATGGGGCAAATTCTGTTCCAATCAGTAAGGGATCCTCTGCTGATCAGAGCAGAGCGGGCGAATTACATATCCGTGTCGGCTCAGCTTTTGCATCTAGAGCAGAGCGGGCTAGTAAACAGACTCTGCTGTCTATTTATACCTGAATACCCTCCAATCCGCCTAAATGGAAGAAGGCAAATCCCCTTCTTTTTTTTTTTTCCTTTTTTTTTTTTTAAGCATACCAAAATAGGACCCGGAGGTAGGTGGGTGTAAATAGACTGTCTGTCCATAGGAATGCATGGACCTTCCGATCAGGTCCACCTGGAAAATTGACAGGTAGACATGACCAGATCTCCCGTCTGCAAGGCGCCTAATTCTTTGACCAGCACTAGAGTGACTGGTTCCTGAATTCTACATATCCAAGTCCCCCTATGATGAAAACGGAGTAGCAATGTCTACTGCACACATCACAAAGACCAGACTCAGAAGGTAGAATATCAAGTATGTAAAAAAGCCATATCAAAACAAACACCTCATCAAACCATGTTTAACAAACATATTTTTTTCACCAAAACATATGTAACCAAAAATCTATTAAAGAAATTCTTGAAGAAAAACCAACTAAGGCAATGACAATGGCTAAAAATTACCAATTACAGCTGAAGACAAAATTCAAAATGCTATTTGTGTGTCTGAACAATTAAAACAGAACTAAAGTCTATATATATATACACACACACACACACACACACACACACACACACACACATACATACATATATATATAAAAACAGTAGCTGCTGGCGCACCGATTTTTATTGCAGAAAAGACTCCATATATCCCTTCTTCAAAAAAAAGTGCCTAGCCAGGCTCTGCAGCAAAATTTTTTTCTAAATGTACACTGAGCATTGTATGCGCAACTCAGTGTACAATACCAGCATCTAACAGATTCCGGGATGATTTACATTTTTTTCCCCCAATTATACTTACCTAGGTGGATGCTGCATTTGTCCCCCTGCCGGCTCTAAGTGTGAGAACTCAGCGATCACATGACCTCTGATCACCGAGTTCTCACAGCAGCTCTGAGCAGAGAGCAGAGACTGTCAGTCACTGCTGTCTGCTCTGCCCCCTGTGCTCACTGGAGTGCTGGGCTGTGGAGGGGGAGGGAGCCGCTGGCTCAGGCTCTCAGCGGATTGCTGAGAAGCTGAGCCAGGTGCCGCTACAGACTCTAGGGTGGATGACAACTTTAGTGTCGGGATCTTTCCCCAGCCTAGGCCGGTTGAGTGACATCAGCCGACAGAAGGCTTCAGCCCGCTGTCAGCTGAAAACGGGTCACAAGAGTGGAGAACGAACTGCACTCCTGTGATCCACAGGAGAAGTACAGCCAAAAGAGCTTTGACTGTACTTCTCCTTTGAAGCTGACCTCCAGGGGAAAAAAAAAAAAAAAAAAAAAACTCCCTTGTAGTGGTGCTCCCCCTACAATGCAAGGGTTAAATACTCAATTATGCCTAGGGTACCAGTAAAAGGAGCCCTTGTTCCAGCAGGCTCTAAGGCTGACCCCCTGAAGTCTTTTCTTTGAGCTGTTTTGTTGGTTGCAGGTACTCTGACATAATCAATTACGATACAGGGCCAAAACCCTTGCATTATAAGTGAGGATGCCCAAGGACCAGCCATAACTTGGAGGAGACGAGTGGAGCATCCTTTTCACAGGTTATCTAGGTATAAATGAATACTTAATCCTTTCAATGCAGAGGAAGCCTCACAGCAAGGGAATTTTTGGTTTTCTCCAGAATTGGACACATTGTAGCTATTGCAGTACTGGTGGGGGTGCTTTGGCAGGTAAGTCAGTAATAATGTGCAAATATGCTGCGCAAACCTGAACATTATGGCAAAAATGATTGCCATTATGGTAGTGACGTTTAATGCGACTTTGATTCACTGATACAGCTAAATCTGAGAACACCACATATTGCAGATGTTTAAGCTACATTACACACTTTGGACCTTTTGCCCCCATGTGAAGAAAAAAACTTTTAATTGTAAAATAGTAAACTCCCCATTGTTGTCTTGTCCCTAAAAGGTAAGTGTACAACAAGGCTTACCTGGAGGTACAGTAAATATCTCCTAAAAGTGCACCGTTTAGGAGATATCTACATGTGTAGCAGCTGTTGATGTCACCGGCAGGTGAGCATTGCTCTCTCAATGCTGTTTATTGAGAAAGCTGTGTCGCGGTTGTGACTCCCACGCTTGTGGAAGTGATGTCATTGTGGCTCAGCCATTCAAACGGCCGTAGCCTGTGCACCCGGAAGGAGGACCGGGTGAACATAAATTCCCTGTCAACTGTAGCTGCTGACTTTTAAAATACAGACACTTACCTGTCCCTCAGACCAGCAGTGTACTCACCATGGCTAGTTTCACCGGCCGTCTTCTCTCCCTGGCATCTTCAGTGTGGGCACCCGGCTGTGACAGCTTGCGACTTCATGGCCGGATGCCCACTGCGCATGCGCAAACAGTGATGCGCTTTGTGAATGATCCTGTAGTCTTCTGAGACCTGTCACGTGTCCCAGAAGACTATAGGGCGTGAGGGGGGGGGGGGGGGGGAATAACTTGCTCCATAGATTTGCTCCATATTCAGCCCAGTGTTTAAGGTAGGGTTACTCAGTAGTGTGGGGAGGGTTAAAAATAACGTAAAGGAGTCAATATGGTGCCCTCCTAAAGGAGTAAGTAATGTGTCCTCCCTCTTAAATGGTACCTCTTCCAATAAAAATCAGGTGTGAGGTAGAGGGAACAAGGCAGTGTAAGCTTGGCTGACATGAGGGAAAACAGCCCAATGTAAGGAGCTCCCTCTGCTGGAGTACCTGCTTGGGTACCAGCTCTCCAACCCCCCCACTCCCCAAAAGTGCCAATCCTTAACAGGGAGCGGGGGGAAAAAGCATTAAAGCGGAAATTCCGCTTTGGGGTGGAGATCCGCTTTAAGTCTGTCATAATGTGCGAATATGGGGTGCATACTAGCACATTACCCTGCAGAGGGATCAATTTTTTGTGGGGGTTTTTTATTACCCTGTTAACTAAGGCTTTAAAGTTACACCCAAGCACATAAAATCCCGCCCAAAAATTTTGAGACCCCCATACGAACAAACACATACACACATATTGGGGAACCTATGTACGAACACATCAATTGTGAGTCATGTTACATGTCTCCGCACACGCCGGAGTGAAGCAATAATTTTAGCACCTGAGCTCTTGCATAACCTGTAGGGGCTTTCAAAGCATTGCCTATGGAAAATACGGGGTATTGACGTTTGTCCCCATTTCAAGGTTTAACATGCTGCGTATCTATTTATTCAACGAAACCTCATCATTTATATTTCACCAAAAAAATTGGGTAATATATTGCTTTTGTGTGCCCTAAAATTACCGTTTTTAATGAAATGTGTTTTCTAAACCTTTGTGCTAATATCATGCAACATTAAAAAAAAATAGAAACTACCACTATTTTATTCTCCAGGGTCTACTTTCAGAAATATGTTTTGGGGGTTTTATTTAATCTTCAGGCCTAAAACCAGTTTTTTTAAACGTGTACAAAAAGCACAAAAACAGCGCTGGCAGTGAAAGGGTTACATCGGCACTTTTACATAAAGGGTGCAAACAACAAAAAAAAAAAAAAAAAAAACAGCTTTTGCAGGTGTTGCGTTTTTCTTTTTTTCTCTCTATACCTGTAATCACAACTCTATGGTAACCCAAGCGGCCAGAGCCAGACTTTAAGAGCAGCGTTTAGACGTGATGCATTAAATCTGTGTTGCGTGGCGCTTATAAGCAAAATCTGCACATGTAAATGCATTACAACGATCCGAATACATTCATATTCTGGGCAGAAGAACACATTTACGTATTTTTGTGCACATATGTGCGTACCTATGGCTCATTAACACCAGAGGCAGTCCAACACAAAAGCATGGACAGCGTATAACTCGTATTGTAATGGCCCTAGTTCACACCAGTGCAGTACGTTCCAGCGCAGTCAAAGCAGCAGAACATATTGCATTTTTCTATATGAAAAGTAGCAAATCGTATAACAAATGCACCAGAACGCACGTCCTGAATTGAGATGAAGGGAAAAACATGCACCGGAACGCATCAAAAACACGCACGCAGAAATGCATCCGGACCGCAAAACCTGTGGTGTGAACTGTTGTTTTGACAGTTCAAATCACATGACAAGTCACACCCTATTGTTTGTAATGGAACCGCTCTACTGCAATGGAGTCACACCAATTTTGAAAGTAGTTCCTGCACTACTTTTGGCTATTTCTGGTGCGACTTGCATAGACATATGTGCATGAGGTCGCACAGATTTCTTACAAGTCGCACTGACACGTGACTTTAAAATCGTGCGGCTTCAAGTGAAATCGCACGATTTCAAAGTCATATTCAGTGTGAACCCAGGCTTAGAGGCGTGTTTTCTGCCAAATTATGACAGAACAAATCCAGCGTATTCTGAGCATTGGTTCACAGGCCCGTGTGCATGACACCTATAAGAATAAGCAACTTGTTGACAAACGTCCTATTCTGAGGTGACAACTGCCCCCCAATTGTGCTCCCATGTTGTCACCCTGTTACAATTGCTCCTGATGGTACAGGCGGCTGTGCCAGTATAGCTCACTTCTGTCTCTGGGTGAGGGGGAGCCGGTTCACAGCAATGATGTGCAGCTGACACTGGAGTAAATGCATGTAGACAGGAAGTGGCTGAAAGAGTCTGGAGGTGATCAGCAGCACTGAGGTACAAGAGTGCAATCTATGGAGGAGTAATGGCAATCTAGGATAGACAGATGACATGTCCTCCAGGTACCTGAATGCAGGAAGCGTTCTGCTATTCACTGTGTGAATTCCTGGAGCTGGAGGGTGGGCAGGCCGGTCACACCTCCACCCCAGGTGACCAGTAGACAAGCAGCCCCTCAGTGTCAGTGACAGGCCTGGCCATGGGGCCTACCTTCCTCTACGCCCACCCTCCCTCCAGTAGGCCCGGGCTCAAGTTGCTCTTTTTCCTCCCAGGCCCCGCACTTCCCCTCCTCCTCTCCCCCCTCCCCCTCTTACCTTTTTTTTTTCCTCCGCCGCCAGCTCGGACTAGGGGCCGGCGTGGTGGCTGCGACACCCGTCAGTCAGCCTGCCCTGAGTAGCCGACTAGGTCCAGCAGGGGGGGAGGGGGGACAAGCGCTGCTCCTGCTGCCCCGGCAATCACACCGCCACCTCCCCCCCCTCCGCCACACTGCAGCGGTTCCGGCCTCTTGGTCTCCGTACGGCCCAGTCGCCCCAGCGTCCCGCGCTCCGCCGGCGGAACCAAGCTCCTCTGACGTCACGAGACCCGAAACGTAACGGTCCCTCCTCTCCCAGCAGCGCTTTCTATGGGACGATGGTGATGACTCCTCTTTGCTTCTAGGCAGGAGACGAAACCAAAATACTGGCAGGGCGAAATATGGCGGACGAGAGCCAAGCGAGATCCCGCGAGAGGATGATGATGGTGGTGGTTGCGGTGGCCGGGGGGTTCCAGTGTGCTGACGCGCTGCCTTCCCTCCCCTTTCTCCGCTGTGTTTGAGACAGTTACTGGGAAACCGCGGAGTGTGAGGCGGCAGGGAACACACCTCACCTCAGACTCGGTACTATGTGGACGGAGCTGGCCATTGGCTGCTGACAGGAACCCCTCACTGTGTATACTCGGTCTCTGATTCCCCTCACTGTGTATACTCGGTCTCTGATTCCCCTCACTGGGTACACTCGGCCTCTGATTCCCCTCACTGGGTACACTCGGCCTCTCTGATTCCCCTCACTGGGTACACTCGGCCTCTCTGATTCCCCTCACTGGGTACACTCGGCCTCTGATTCCCCTCACTGCCTACACTCGGCCTCTCTGATTCCCCTCACTGCCTACACTCGGCCTCTCTGATTCCCCTCACTGCCTACACTCGGCCTCTCTGATTCCCCTCACTGGGTACACTCGGCCTCTGATTCCCCTCACTGGGTACACTCGGCCTCTGATTCCCCTCACTGGGTACACTCGGCCTCTGATTCCCCTCACTGGGTACACTCGGCCTCTGATTCCCCTCACTGGGTACACTCGGCCTCTGATTCCCCTCACTGGGTACACTCGGCCTCTCTGATTCCCCTCACTGGGTACACTCGGCCTCTGATTCCCCTCACTGCCTACACTCGGCCTCTCTGATTCCCCTCACTGCCTACACTCGGCCTCTCTGATTCCCCTCACTGGGTACACTCGGCCTCTGATTCCCCTCACTGGGTACACTCGGCCTCTCTGATTCCCCTCACTGGGTACACTCGGCCTCTGATTCCCCTCACTGCCTACACTCGGCCTCTCTGATTCCCCTCACTGCCTACACTCGGCCTCTCTGATTCCCCTCACTGGGTACACTCGGCCTCTGATTCCCCTCACTGGGTACACTCGGCCTCTGATTCCCCTCACTGGGTACACTCGGCCTCTCGGATTCCCCTCACTGGGTACACTCGGCCTCTCGGATTCCCCTCACTGGGTACACTCGGCCTCTGATTCCCCTCACTGGGTACACTCGGCCTCTGATTCCCCTCACTGGGTACACTCGGCCTCTGATTCCCCTCACTGGGTACACTCGGCCTCTGATTCCCCTCACTGGGTACACTCGGCCTCTGATTCCCCTCACTGGGTACACTCGGCCTCTGATTCCCCTCACTGGGTACACTCGGCCTCTGATTCCCCTCACTGGGTACACTCGGCCTCTGATTCCCCTCACTGGGTACACTCGGCCTCTGATTCCCCTCACTGGGTACACTCGGCCTCTGATTCCCCTCACTGGGTACACTCGGCCTCTGATTCCCCTCACTGGGTACACTCGGCCTCTGATTCCCCTCACTGGGTACACTCGGCCTCTCGGATTCCCCTCACTGGGTACACTCGGCCTCTCGGATTCCCCTCACTGGGTACACTCGGCCTCTCGGATTCCCCTCACTGGGTACACTCGGCCTCTGATTCCCCTCACTGGGTACACTCGGCCTCTCGGATTCCCCTCACTGGGTACACTCGGCCTCTGATTCCCCTCACTGGGTACACTCGGCCTCTGATTCCCCTCACTGGGTACACTCGGCCTCTGATTCCCCTCACTGGGTACACTCGGCCTCTGATTCCCCTCACTGGGTACACTCGGCCTCTGATTCCCCTCACTGGGTACACTCGGCCTCTGATTCCCCTCACTGGGTACACTCGGCCTCTGATTCCCCTCACTGGGTACACTCGGCCTCTGATTCCCCTCACTGGGTACACTCGGCCTCTGATTCCCCTCACTGGGTACACTCGGCCTCTGATTCCCCTCACTGGGTACACTCGGCCTCGGATTCCCCTCACTGCCTATACTCGGCCTCGGATTCCCCTCACTGCCTATACTCGGCCTCTCGGATTCCCCTCACTGCCTATACTCGGCCTCTCGGATTCCCCTCACTGCCTATACTCGGCCTCTCGGATTCCCCTCACTGCCTATACTCGGCCTCTCGGATTCCCCTCACTGCCTATACTCGGCCTCTCGGATTCCCCTCACTGCCTATACTCGGCCTCTCTGATTCCCCTCACTGCCTCTACTCGGCCTCTCTGATTCCCCTCACTGCCTCTACTCGGCCTCTCTGATTCCCCTCACTGCCTCTACTCGGCCTCTCGGATTCCCCTCACTGACTACACTCGGCCTCTCTGATTCCCCTCACTGCCTACACTCGGCCTCTCTGATTCCTCTCACTGCCTACACTCGGCCCCTCTGATTCCCCTCACTGCCTACACTCGGCCCCTCTGATTCCCCTCACTGCCTACACTCGGCCCCTCTGATTCCCCTCACTGCCTACACTCGGCCCCTCTGATTCCCCTCACTGCCTACACTCGGCCCCTCTGATTCCCCTCACTGCCTACACTCGGCCCCTCTGATTCCCCTCACTGCCTCTACTCGGCCCCTCTGATTCCCCTCACTGCCTCTACTCGGCCTCTCTGATTCCGCTCACTGCCTCTACTCGGCCTCTCTGATTCCGCTCACTGCCTCTACTCGGCCTCTCTGATTCCGCTCACTGCCTCTACTCGGCCTCTCTGATTCCGCTCACTGCCTCTACTCGGCCTCTCTGATTCCGCTCACTGCCTCTACTCGGCCTCTCTGATTCCGCTCACTGCCTCTACTCGGCCTCTCTGATTCCGCTCACTGCCTCTACTCGGCCTCTCTGATTCCCCTCACTGCCTCTACTCGGCCTCTCTGATTCCCCTCACTGCCTCTACTCGGCCTCTCTGATTCCCCTCACTGCCTCTACTCGGCCTCTCTGATTCCCCTCACTGCCTCTACTCGGCCTCTCTGATTCCCCTCACTGCCTCTACTCGGCCTCTCTGATTCCCCTCACTGCCTCTACTCGGCCTCTCTGATTCCCCTCACTGCCTCTACTCGGCCTCTCTGATTCCCCTCACTGCCTCTACTCGGCCTCTCTGATTCCCCTCACTGCCTCTACTCGGCCTCTCTGATTCCCCTCACTGCCTCTACTCGGCCTCTCTGATTCCCCTCACTGCCTCTACTCGGCCTCTCTGATTCCCCTCACTGCCTCTACTCGGCCTCTCTGATTCCCCTCACTGCCTCTACTCGGCCTCTCTGATTCCCCTCACTGCCTCTACTCGGCCTCTCTGATTCCCCTCACTGCCTCTACTCGGCCTCTCTGATTCCCCTCACTGCCTCTACTCGGCCTCTCTGATTCCCCTCACTGCCTCTACTCGGCCTCTCTGATTCCCCTCACTGCCTCTACTCGGCCTCTCTGATTCCCCTCACTGCCTCTACTCGGCCTCTCTGATTCCCCTCACTGCCTCTACTCGGCCTCTCTGATTCCCCTCACTGCCTCTACTCGGCCTCTCTGATTCCCCTCACTGCCTCTACTCGGCCTCTCTGATTCCCCTCACTGCCTCTACTCGGCCTCTCTGATTCCCCTCACTGCCTCTACTCGGCCTCTCTGATTCCCCTCACTGCCTCTACTCGGCCTCTCTGATTCCCCTCACTGCCTCTACTCGGCCTCTCTGATTCCCCTCACTGCCTCTACTCGGCCTCTCTGATTCCCCTCACTGCCTCTACTCGGCCTCTCTGATTCCCTTCACTGCGTATAGTCACACTCTGATTATCCTCACTGCGTATAGTCACACTCTGATTATCCTCACTGCGTATACTAGGCCTCTGATTCCCCTCACTGCGTATAGTCACACTCTGATTCCCCTCACTTCATAGCAGACAATTAGGTGTCTGACTTCCAGTGAAATCATATTGGTTGCTCTGAGTAACTGCTAAGTTCCCTGTCGTGTATTCCATGCTCTTTGTTTTTTAAAGTACATTTATGGGCAGCATTTTGAATAAAAGACATACGGCCTTGTTCACATCTGGGTGTAGCAGAAAAACATGCTAGTTCTTAATGGGCAGCCCAGTGGCTAAGGCTAGGTTTACACTTATGCAGGTTGCATTTGAGCCATTTCTGCTTTTTTTTATTTTCTTGTTGCTAGGCAGATTTAAAACACAGAAAAAATGCAATACGTGCTTTTCTGCAGCGTTTCCATTGAGGTCTATAGAACCAAAAGTGCAACTTTTTGCGTTAAATTCCCTGACCCTGTCCAAAAAATGCACCAGGTGAAAACACTCAGATGTGGACATGTCCCATAGAAAACCATGTTAAATGGACTGTACTGCGTTTCTGCAAAACGCTGCAGAAAATGCTTAGGCGTGAACCTAGAGTGAATGGTTAGCACTTCCACCTGGCAATACTAGGGTTATTGGTTTGAATCCCAACCACAGTGGCTAAATGGTTAGCCTGGCCGTCCTAGGCTTGTTGGTTCAAATCCCAACCACGGAACTACCTTCCTGGAGTTTGCATGTTCTCCCTGTGACTGTGTGGATTTCCTCTGGGTACTCTTGTTTTCTCCCACACTCCAAAGACATGCTGGTAGGTTAATTGGTTCCTGTCTAAATTGGCCCTAGTATGTGTATGAATGTGAGTTAGGGACCTTAGATTGTATGCCCCTTGAGGGTTAGGGACTGATGTGAATGTACAATATATATACACATGTAAAGCACTGCGTACATTGATGGCGCTGTATAAGTTCTTGGCACTCCAGATACAGGTAGGGGGTCACTAGTTTTGCTGTGTGACAAAACATACAAAAATTACAGTAGCAAAAGAAACTTGGTTCAGTGCCCAAATTGCTATGAGTAACTGCTAAGTCCCCTTTCATGTTTTCTGTGCAACCATTTACCCACTGCTTCAAGGCAGCTTTGCTGGGCAAAATCAGGTAAATATACTTGATTTTGCATTTCCATGTAGGGGGGCGCGCACCTGCCTACCCGCGCTGCTGTTGGCTCCTGAGGCTGTCAATCAGGCCCGGGCATTTTGGACTGAGCAGCCCCAAGCCCAGGGATCCATTTCAGCCAAGGAAGCTGACATAAAATGGAACTAAACCCTCCTTTCCTTTTCAGCAAAGGAAGCTGACATCTTAAAGCAGAACTAAACCCTCCTTTCCTTTTTAGCAAAGGAAGCTGACATCTTAAAGCAGAACTAAACCCTCCTTTCCTTTTCAGCAAAGGAAGCTGACATCTTAAAATAAAACTAAATCCCTTTATCCATTTCAGCCAAGGAAGCTGACATCTTAAAGCAGAACTAAACTCTCCTTTTCAGAAAAGGAGGCTGCCATCTTAAAGCAGAACTAAACCCTCCTATACATGTCAGTCAAGGAAGCTGACATCTTAAAGTGGAACTAAACCCTCATTCATTTCAGCCAAGGAAGCTGACATCTTAAAATGAAACTAAATCCCCTTATCCATTTCAGCCAAGGAAGCTGACATCTTAAAGCAGAACTAAACTCTCTTTTTCAGAAAAGGGAGCTGCCATCTTAAAGGAGAACTAAACCCTCCTATACATGTCAGTCAAGGAAGCTGACATCTTAAAGTGGAACTAAACCCTCATTCATTTCAGCCAAGGAAGCTGACATCTTAAAATGAAACTAAATCCCCTTATCCATTTCAGCCAAGGAAGCTGACATCTTAAAATGGACTTAACCCCTCCTATCCATTTCAGCCATGGAAGATGACATTTTAAAGCAGAGCTAAACCCTCCTACCCTTTTCAGTCAAGGAAGCTGACATCTTGAAGCGAAACTTTAGTCAGAAAACTGCCATGGTGCTGCACATATGATCAGTTATGACACCAGCCATTTAATGGTGTGACAGTTTGGTTGAGGACACAAGCAAATGTGACCGTTATCACACCTGGCATTTCAAGAATGTAACTGTTTTTTAAAAACTTAAATTGATGGGTTTCATTCCACTTTATGATTTACTACTGTTCAGGGGCTCTGGGCTCCAGCAAAATTGCAACCTCCAGCAAGAAGAAAAAGAAGCAATGCTGGAGGCAGTTTACAGCACACTAATTTTGGTAGCAGAATTATTAAGGTGGAATGCATGGCCCTTGCTAAAGAACTTTTTTTTTTTATCAAGTTGTTATTGGTAAAATTCCACTTTAAAGCAGAACTAAACACCTTTTCAGCCAAATAAGCTGACATCTTGAAGTGGAACTAAACCCTCATATCCTTTAAAGCCATAGAAGCTGCCATCCTAGCCTCTGTTTGATCTGCAACTGTCATGGTGCTGCACATATCATCAGTCATTTGATGGTTTGAAAGTTTGGTTGAGTCACAAACAAATGTGATAGCATTCCTTGCATACCAGGAATGTAACTGATTTTTTTAAACAAATCGGTGGGTTTAGGTCTGATTTAAAGTGGAACTAAACCCTCCTATACTTTTCAGCCAAGGAAGCTTCCATCTTAGTCTATGTTTGATTTGCAACTGCCATGGTTCTGCATATGACTCCAGCCATTTGATGGTTTGACAGTTTTGGTTTGAAACACAAGCAATTGTGACAGCATTTGCGGCATGTCGGGACGTTAACTGGTTTTTGAAACTGTTAAATTGATGGATTTAGTTCTGCTTTAAATGTATGTTATTATTATACATGATTTATATAGCACCAACAGTTTCAGATGTGCTTTACAATATAAAGGGAGACAGTTCAATAACAATACAGTTCAGTACGAAAGGAATAGGAGGGCCTTGCTCAAGGAGTTTACAATCTAAAGCTCTGGTGTCCAACCTGAGGCCCTTTGGAATTTGCTGTGTGGCCCTTTACAGGCACCAGCACTCAGTAGCGGGAGTTTTCACTTGAAAGGAAGTTGTAATGTTAGTGATCTTTAGCTGTCTTGTCTTGCATATCCCCAGTCTTTTCTTTTTTTTTAATAAGCAATTTGTATTAAACTTTTTTTTTTTTTTACAATATACAAAAAGGACTTTTACAAAGATCAATGTTCTTCAAAAAGTATAAGCATGAAATAAAGAGCCAAGTGCCAAATAAAGAGGTAAACAGTTTGTGTAAACGAAAAAAGTCCAATATCTTTTATAGACACAGTCACTATTTTAGTTTTTTTCAGGTATTTCCCAAAACATATTCAAGCTATAGTTCTGTATAGGATATGGACTGAAAGTGCACACTCTAAGGTTTAATTTGAGGGTATGTACATCCAAATTGGTTTAGGAATTATAGCTCTTAAGAGTAGCCGTCCTCTCTTTTTCAAGGGACCAAAAATAATTGGACAATTGAATTGAGCCTTTTCATGGTCAGGTGTGGGCTACTCCTTTGTTATTTCTTCATCAGTTAAGCAGGTAAAAGGTCTGGAGTTGATTCTAAGTGTGGCATTTGCATTTGGAATCTATTGCTATGAACCTACATCATGTGTTCAAAGGAGCTATCCATGCAAGTGAAACAGGCCATTGTAGGGCTTCAAAAATGAAATAAATCCATCAGAGAGATAGCAGCAACATTAGGAGTGGCCAAATCAACAGTTTAGTACATTCTGAGGAAAGACGAACGCACTGGTGAGCTCAGCAACATAAATTGGCATGGATGTCCACGGAAGACAACAGTGGTAAATGATCACAGGATCCTCTATGGTAAAGAAAAACCCATTCACAACATCCAGACAAGTGAAAGACACTCTCCAGGAGGTGGGCGTATCATTGCCAATGACTTCACGAGAGCAAATACAAAGGTTTCACCATGAGGTGCAAACCATTCATAAACCTGAAAAATAGAAAAGCCAAATTAGACTTTGCCAAAAAAATCTAAAGCCAGACCAATTCTGGAAAAGCATTCTTTGGACAGATAAAACTAAGATTAATCTGTACCAGAATGACAGGAAGAAAAAAGTGTGGAGAAGGCTTGGAACAGCTCATCCAAAGTACACGATGTCATCTGTAAAACATGGTGATGGCATGGGCATGCATGGCTTCCAGTGGTACTGGGTCATTGGTGTTTATTGATGATGTGACAGAAAACAGAAGCAGCTGGATGAATTCTACAGTGTTTAGAGATATACTGTCAGCCCAGATTCAGCCAAATGCAGCAAAGTTGGACGTTGCTTCACAGTACAGATGAACAATGATCCAAAACACACTGCAAAAACAACCCAGAAGCTTTTGAAGGTAAAGAAGTGGAATATTCTGCAATGGCTGAGTCAATCACCTGGTCTCAACACAACTGAGCATGCATTTCACTTGCTGAAGGCAAAAATGTAGAAAGACCCACAAAGAACAACTAAACACAGCTGCAGTTAGAGCCTGGCAAAGCATCAGGAGGAAACCCAGTCTTCTGTAACGTCCATGGGTTCCAGACTTCAGGCAGTCATTGGCAGTAAAGGATTCTCAACAAAATATTAAAAATGAACATTTTATTTATGATTATATTCATTTATCAAATTACATTTGAGCCCCCTGAAAACAGGGACTGTGTATAAAAACGGTTTCAGTTGCTAAAATTTGTACTTTATATTTAGGTTCAACTCCTTGAATTAAAGCTGAAAGTCTGCACTTCAAATTTATGCAGATTGTTTTTCGTTTTAATAAGTTCTGGTGGCATACAGAGCCAAAAATATGAAAATTGTGCCTGTGTCCAAATATATATGGACCTAACTGTAAATCCGATTGTGACAACTCTTCCGTGAAATCCTTCACCTCTATGCACTCACCAGAACTCTGGTAAAAACAAGCCTGCAGTATTACTCCAATCTGTGACAGCTCTCTTCACTCATTCTTGACAGATCTGATCAGAGGTAACCAGGACATGCCCTAATAACATAGCTCACCTCACAGAACCCAGAAAAAGGTGCGTAGTGTAGTATTGTATTCAAAACACAATATAAAAATCCATGTGGAATACATAAAACAAGCAGTCGGACTTACATAAGTGGCTGCCAGTGTATGGTGCGGCGGCCATTTATGTAAGTCCGGCCACTTGTTTTATGTATTCTACGTGGATTCAGCTCCCAAGGATAACAGCAAATATGTTGATTCATTAGATTCCACCCATAAAGACCCATGTTTTTTAACATCTTTAAGGCATCGCTCCAAGGAGCAGGGCCCTCCTTTCCCTCTTGTATTGAGCTGTATTGTTGTATTGTCTCCCGTTCTATTGTAAAGCGCTGAGCAAACTGTTGGCGCTATATAAATGCTGTAATCCCCTACATTTATAAGTCAACTCCCCCCTCCTTAAATTAAAATTAAGCACATTGCTCTATTGAATGTAGGTTGGAGGTGTGGGTGAGTTCCACTTCTGCAGAATGAGTTTACGAATCAAGTATAAGGATCTTGCTTACAACAAATGCACCTCAACTGGATGAACTTCCTTCTGGAATATTCGCAGGAGAGTGATTTTAGGGTCTATCGACACCTGCGTGAAACAGCATGTTAAGCGTAAAAATAGACTTCCAGTATTGGTGGAGTTTAGCGCAACACCACAACATGAATAAGGGTACCTGTGGCTGTAGTGCATCTAGGACATTGTGAAGATACCACCTTCCCCCAGGAGTGTAATTTCTGTGGGGTGTAGTGTACTCTTTGGACTATGAACAGCTGTGTCAGGTGTTGCGAGGTTGATAAAGAGACCTGAGTTAGAGTTTCTAGGGCTTGAGCCCACTCCTCATCATCTAGGAGTTCAATATCCTGTTACCATAAGTGAAGACTACCTGTATATGAGCTCTTACAGCCGTTTGTAGAGTAGAATATATATCTCCAATTAGACCTCTTTTGGAACATGACGTGGAGTTTGCCATAGTGTGGAGGGATTATATTTTAATGGAAACATAGCTGCCTGGCTCTTAAGCGTGGCACAGCTGAAGGTATTGAAGGAAAATGCTCATTGGCTTTGAATGCATGCAGTGATGACTGGGGGGGGGGATCCAACAGAGTGGTTATACAGAATGCTACTATAGAAAGAAAGTGAGAGAAAGTCCCATATAACAATTGGTCTCACACCTTGCTAGTGGCTTTTACTGGTTCCACACCCCTTATGGAGACTCTGAAAACAGAGACCCCAAGATCAACTTTTGTGTACCTTCCTTGCTGATATACATGTATCGCAATTCAGTTGGTCCCAGCTGAACTGGCTGGATTTTGATCTGTGTATGACTGGCTTTACCTTATTATTTGCTTTCCCAGTGTGACTAGTCTCCCACAGCCTCCTCCCTAAACTGTTCATGGCTGTGGTCACATGCTCACCCCTTCCATTTAAATATGCTGGGTTAATAGCCCTGCATTATTTATGATGAGGCCAAGGGACTGCCCACAAACTGGAGCTTTGAGAAGAAAAAGGACAGTGGATAGGGTAAATCAGGCCCCATTCACACCAACAAGCAATAATCCTTTTTTTCAATATTTCAGTGTTTTTGGTTTGATTACATTATTGAATTTATTATTATTTATTATATTATGATTTTGTGTTTCAAATTTTTTCATACCGGGATGTTTACTAGACTCTTTTTTGGACAGATTTCAGTGAGTTATTCCTAAACATTACAGGCCTACAATAAAAAAACAACATATTTCCATGCAAAAAAAATTACCACTTTGAGAACAGAAATATTGACATAATCATACCACTAGGCAGGTTAATCAGCACTGGCATTTTTTTTTTTGCTAAATAAGCAAAGACCAAAAATTTTGAAAAAAAACCCTACAACTTTCTTACAAAACATTGGTATATATCTGAAAATCAACTGGTGACAGTAAGATAAAAAAAGAAAATGTAATAATTTTTTTTATTACATTTTTTTCTTTTTATTACAATTTTTATTTTTTTGCTTCTTACAATTTTTTTTAACACACTGTGACCAGTGCAATATAATGTTGCCAAAGTAACTACTCTGAAGAAGTGATGAGGATTTTTTTTTTGGTACATTATGATTGCTTATAGCAGTGAATTTTGCTGCAAAAAGCAAGGATTTTTACTGAACTAAATTGATTCATTCAGTGTGTTTTGTTGTGATTAGCTGTGACTGGCCACAGCTAATCACATGGTACAGATGGGCTGTAATTGGCCTTTTCTGTACCATGGGATCACTGTGACCAATCACAGCTAGAAACACAATTGTACACCATGAATGGCATGAATAAAAAACATTCATTATTTACAATTGTCGCGATCTGCTGTGATTGGTCACAGCGATCACATGGTACTGGCAGCAGGCAAGTACAGTGATCTGTTATTGGCTATGTCTGGTGGACACAGCCCCTGACAGATCGCACCCGCAACACAGCGTGTTGTGGGAGTATGTCATATGGTGTCCACCTGGAACATTCAAAAGTCCTACCTGGCCGTCATTTTTCTGTAGGTCAGCAGGAAGTTGTTACAGGAGAGCTAAACACAAATACTTCTGTTCCAATAAAGTGCCTGTGAGGTTCCTTGCCAGTGCCAACAACTTCTCTATGGCTTTCTCTGGGTGCCAGGTCTTTGGCTGTCTTGATTGGGTGGCCTGGGAATGACATAACGTCCGCACATGCAAGTTCATTCCAGTGCAAGGATATAATTTCTGAAGAAGAAGGCAGGTTTTTGTTTTTTGTTTTTTTTTGGTGGAACTTAGCCTGCCTGATAGCAATTTTTTTTTCATTGTGCTTTAATTCCACTTTAACATAGTTTTTGTTTTTCTGAGTCCTCTTAAAGTGAAAATTGTGGGAAACATGTTGGGAATGAGGTTTTTATTGCATAATCAACATTGTATGTCTCTTCTGCAATAAAAGAGGTTTACCTGGCTGCTAACAAGATTGTAAAGTGAGCCACACATTCGGGATGTCCTCAAGAGGACATGACCTTAGCAGGAAGGTCAATTTAAAAGAACCTTTCCTTATGGAGAACAAGAAAGGAAACTTACTGGGCAAAGTTTTCATCTATGAGACTCTTCTAGCTGATGTGAAGGCCACTTGTGAAACAGAGACAAATGGGAGCCTTTGAAGAATTGAGAACCAAACTATGGTCCCACAGAAATGGGTAGGGCAATGTGAATGACACCCTAGACAAAGGTATACAACATGGAGTAATTGGACAAGAATGTCCAGAGCTGAAATCTGTCCTTGTGCCTGCAGCTGTAAAAAGCTCAGCACAACATTTTTATTACTGATCCAAAATGCATTCCTTTGTTTACAATGTGACTGTACACACAGGCACCTAAACAAGCACTTGAGTAAAAAAAAAAAGAAATCTACGTTCTGGTCAGTATTTTGCACGAGTACACGCATATGTGCACATATGAACAAACAAGATATACCTGTGCTCAAATCCCAACAGCTAGTGCATGCATTTATCCATCAGGTGCTAAAGGGGTGCAACCACATATTAACACTAGAAATTCTGAAGGGCTATCTACACACTGATATATACCCTTTCAAGCAGACTCTGCAATAAATAGGGATATTTAGTTCACACATATTGCAATACATGTTTAAGCTGGCCAACTGCGTCAAAGTAATCCCTCTATGGCCGGTCCTACTCTGCTCTGCCTATGCAAATGCTACTGTGGACACAATGCCAACATAGGGGAAAAGACAAAGTGGGGAAGAGCTACCTGGTTCATCTTGTGCAGCAGCCCCCCCCCCCATTCTTACCTGTGGCTGTTCCGATTCAGCGATGTGCATGAGAGCAGCAGCTCTTGACGCTGTCTCCCTCCTAACTGGGCAGATTGTCAGTGAAATGCTGCCGAGTCGCTCCCTCTGTGTCGGGAGCAAGCCTGCATGTGTGGTCCCATGGATACCATGGGTGACTTTCCATGGGGCACTTGGAGCACCGGTGAACCTGGAGCACCGGTGGGGACCCCAATAAAATAAATGAAGCTTTAATGTCACTTACAGGCTATGTGATATGATTTGCTCTGTGTGACAGGTGCCTGGGCAGCAGTAGTTTACTCCAGGACAGTTAGGAGCCGGTGTTTGGAGTTAGCCATCCAACATGGCAAGGATTGATTGGAACACCTAAATTTAATGACTTGGAGGGGTGCCCCAATACTTTTGGCAATATAGTGTAGTTACTCATTTTGCACAGGATCTTTTGCATTTTGAAATGTGCTCCTAATGTGTAACACAAAGTGATTCCTGGCTGTTGTTTTGACAGCCAGTAGTTTCTGGTAATAGTGGCCAGGGGTGAGACAGCAAGAAGAGAGGAGCAGGATGTAAAAGATGTGCCTTAGAAACTTTGGTAAAGGACATATCTCTTAAAGTTATATGTAAACCCTCACCTTGTAAAACAACCCATACAGTTTACAATAGAATTGAAAGGCAAAACATTTGTGTATAGATATAAAAAGCATTATGAATACATGTTTTCATCTTTTTTTTTTTTCGTTATCACATAATCTCTGTTCTCAGCTGCATAGAGAGGTGAGGGTGGAGATACAACAGTACACTGAACTTCCCAGTGAAAGGTTGTGCAGGGGGTGCTTGTCAGCACAGGTTTGATCATTGGAGGAGAGCGCAGTTTGTGAACTAACGTTGAAATTACCAAGTTGCTGGCAAGAGCCTGCTGCTTCAAGATAATTCCTAAATAACCAATGGTTTTCAAAAAGACACTATATAAAGTGCTTTATTATTACCTTCTTAGTAGATCATTAACATCATATGAGTGAATAATTGTAGATTCACAGTGTATGGCCATAGCTGATCGGCCGATATACAAAAAAGTACAGTTGTTTGGCTTCTGGGATGAACAAACATATGTTAATGAAACTATTTAAAAAACATCATAAAGATGGATGGCTGGAATATATAATTACCCTTCTAGAAACCATATTGTTTCCACAGAAGAAATTGGCATCAATGAGGTTGAAGAGAGGTATAATCTTCTTTAAGTCAAAAAATTGGTTGAATGTGATAGGAAAGTCTTTAACTGTGCATAATCGCATTAAAGCCTTCATGGGATTAGCCTAAAAATGGGCTTCAAAAATGTATCTTTATATGAGAGCAAGTGCGGTTCCTTACAGGGATGAATAGGACATATGTCCCGTTTTGCATAGAAATACTAATGAGATAATACTAAGTATTCACCTATAAAAGGCCCAAAAATTTCTGTCACGTACCTGATTGGAAACTGAAATGACGAGGTCGGCCTTAGTTGTGTCACTAGCCCTGACCCCACTGGAAGTGGAACAGAGGGTGTCTAGGGACCAAGGGGGACAAGAGCGCCAGCAGATGTTGTTTGCAGCTCTTGTAGCTGGAGACTTTGGAACACTGGTGAACCTCCAATTCAGGAACAGTAGTGATATGCAGAGCTTGTATGGTAGGTCGCCAGGTGTGCACCAGAGCAAGGGAGGAAGCTGGGATGGGAGACAGGAGCAATGTCATAGGAATAGCCGGGGTCATCAATGGGCGGACAGCGAGGTACCAAATCATAAACAAGCCAAAGTCAGGAGCAGAGTCGAAGTCAGGAACCAGTATCAAGCAGGAGACTAATCAGTCAGGTCAGGAACAAGATGGGTCAGCAACAAGGAAATCACACAGGAACGAGCAGAACGGTCTGGCGCCAATCTTCACCGTGCATGTGCACGTGCGTGATCGTGCAGTTCTGTGCACATGCGCACATCTATTCACCAGCCATCTCATGGGAATTCCCTTACATTACCCCCCCTTAGGGGCAGTCTCCAGATGCCCACTAAAGCTTGTTTTTCAGGATGACCATGAAAGTAAGCTCGAACTAATCGTGGAGCATGGACATTAGCGGATGGTTCCTAGGAATTATCCTCTGGACCGTAGCATTTCCATTTGATGAGGAACTGGGTCTGACCACCCCTCTTTCTACAATCCAGGATAGCCTCCACCTCATATTCTTCATTACCTTCGACCAGCAGTTGTCAGGAATCTAGGAATGACCAGAAAGGTGTGGACTGACACAGGGAAACGCAGGTTTCAGGTATAGTATAATAATACAGTTTATTATTAGCCACCCAGATATATATATATATATATATATATAAACGCACAGTGAGCAAACCAACCTTCCACTAATCTTAGGAGGTGCAGGAATACAGGCGTAGTCAGGGCTGGAGAGGTGGAACGGTCAGGCCGGCCGTAGGGTTCTGTAATGACCGTTTGGTGGTACCTCTAGCGGTCCTCAGGACAGGATTCCCCAGGGCGCGGAGTCTAAGTCCCAGTCTGCTTATTCACCAGGGCCCCTGATGGTGGGGATGGACTTGGAGCAGACAGGAACCAGGTCGCGGCCCCTGAGTACACCTGCTAGTGGTAGAGGGATCCGCCAGAGGTATGTGCAGGTAGAAAGCCTGATGTGAAGAGGCAGAAAGTGTGAGCAGGGACGGCTGGATCCGTGCAGGATGGATGGATGGCAGAGTAGTTAGCGTGGTCAGACGGGCCAGGTCAGCAACGTGCGGGCAGCAAGGTACCAAAGGAGCAGGCAGAGAATCGTCAGGGTCACAAGCTGGGTTCAGTAACTCACGGGCAGCACGGTACAGGGGATCAGGCAGAAGGATGGTCAGGTAAGCCAGGGGTTCAACAGGAGACGGTCAGCAGAGGTCAGGATCAAGCAGGGTCAGCAACGAAGCAGGAACACAGGATACCAGGTACAGAGGCTCATGGGAAAACATACACCAAGGCCCAGACTGCAGGTCTGGCCATCCCTTAAATACACCTTCCGCAATCAGCCCCAGGTTTGGCTGATTGCAGAAGTGAGCTTCTGGCTGCTGAGAGCACCCGCTGGTCAGCCCTGGTACTGCAGCCCACACGGCAGGTGAGTCCCACCACCAGTGCTGAGTCCATTCCTGACAGCAGTGGAGCAGGAGTTTCTGGATCTGGACCCGGAAATAAACTTGGTATTGTTGATTTTAATAGGGAGACATGGAATACTGGATGGATCTTCATATTCTTTGGTAGCATTAATTCAAAAGTCACAGGGTTAATCCTTCTCTTAATTGTAAATGGTCCCAGGTACCTCGGACCAAGCTTCCTCCTTATCTCCTGGTTTCAGATTTAGATTCCCCCTCCTTTTTCTGTCAAAAAATTTTTTGTTACTTGCTTGAGCCTCTAAAATTGTTTTTTGTAGCATTTGGCCATTCCTACTGAGGAAATCCAACCTTTCTTGTACTGCCGGGACAGCGGGTTCCACTGGCATTTAAGGGAGGAAGGAAAGATAGTATCCATAGTTGGAGTAAAAAGGGGACTGTTTGGTAGCAGAGTGAATGGAATTGTACGCAAATTCAGCTAATGGAAGGAGAGACACCCAGTCATCCTGTGAATAAGATGAGAAACATCGTAAGTATTGTTCAAGGGTATGGTTTGTCCTCTCAGTTTGTCCATTTGTTTGCGGATGATACGCAGAAGAAAAGTGAAGTTCAATTTCTAGTGCCTCACACAGAGCTTTCCAGAACTTAGAATTGAACTGCACTCCCCGATCAGACACGATATTGCTAGGAACACCATGTAATCTCACTATTTCTTTGATAAAAGCAGAAGCAGTCTCAGCGGCAGAAGGAGTCCCTCTCAGGGGAATATAGTGGGCCATTTTTGACAGACGATCAATCACGACAAGGATTGTGGTAAACCCTTCAGATGGGGGAAGCTCTACAATAAAACCCAGAGAAATCATACAACATGGCTTTTCAGATACCAGCAGAGATATCCAACAGGCCCCAGGTTTTGGCTTTATCAGACTTGTTTCGGAGACATACTGAGCAAGATCTAACCTAGTTCTTACAATCCTTCATTAAATTTGGCCACCAGAAGGAACGGGAGACCAAATTTGAGGTCTTGCGGATCCCGAACTGACCAGCTAGAGGATGATCATGACATCTTTTACGAATGAGAGCTCTGAGTTGTTCTGGTATATAAATCTGTTCTTTGTGAAGATACAGACCGTCTCTTAGCTGAAGATACATTTCCAAGGGGGGTGGATGATCATCAACCACTTATTTGTGCTACAAGGTCTGTTTGTAGGAGTAAAAACTTCTTAGCTGGCAGGATCGTGTCAGGTTCGGATGGTACTATTGAGTCATGAAACGTGTGAGAGCACATCAGGCTTGCTGTTGTTTGATCCTGGACGGTATGTCAAGTGAAACACAAAGCGGGAGAAGAACAGTGCCCATCTTGCATGCCATGGCCTTAGGCATTTTGCAGTTCTCAAGTACTCTAGGTTCTTGTGATCCGTAAAGATGAGGATAGGGTGGGAAGCTCCCTCCAGCAAGTAGAGCCATTCCTCAAGTGCCGCCTTTATAGCTAACAACTCTCTGTCTAGTTCCTTTCAGGGGAGCTTAACTTTCTAGAGAAGAAGGCAACAGGGTGAAGGAAGGATTTGAATCCCTGTCGTTGTGACAATATAGCGCCAACAGCATCTTCAGAAGCATCTATTTCAAGGACATAAGCTAAGGCGGGGTCTGGGTGCTTCAGGATAGGAGCAGAGGTGAACAAGGTCTTTAATTGTTCAAACGCTGCCTGAGCCTCGGGAGTCCACTTGAAAGCAACATGTTGCCTGGTTAACTGTGTGACTGGTGCAATGATACCTAAAAAGTTCTTAACCACTTGCCTACCAGGCACTTATACCCCCTTCCTTACCAGGCCAATTTTCAGCTTTCAGCGCTGCCGCACTTTGATTGACAATTGCGCGGTCATGCAACATTGTACCCATATGAAATTTTGATCATTTTTTTTCTCACAAATAGAGCTTTCTTTTGGTGGTATTTAATTGCCACTGGGCGCTTTACTTTTTGCGCTATAAATAAAAAATGTGCAAAAAATGTGAAAAAAAAATTTTTCTTTGTTTCTATTATAAAATTTTTCAAACAGGTATTTTTTCTCCTTCACTGATGTGCGTTGATGAGGCAGCACTGATGGGCACTGATAGGCAGCACTAAAGGGCACTGATAGGCAGTACTAATGAGGTGGCACGGATAGGCGGCACTGATAGACAGCACTAATGAGGTGTCACGGATAGGCGGCACTAATATGCAGCACTGATAGGCGGAACTGATAGGTGACACTGATGATGGGTACTGATAGACGGCACTGACTGGCATCACTGCTGGGCACTGACTGGCACAACCCCTGGGCACTGACTGGTGGCACTGACTGGCAGCACTGCTGGGCTGCACTGGTGGGTGGCACTGGTGGGAAGCACAGGTGGGTGGCACTGGTGGGCACAGGTGGGTGGGCACAGGTGGGTGGCACTTCTGGGCACAGGTAGGTGGCACTTCTGGGCACAGGTGTGTGACACTGCAGAGTGGCACAGGTGGGTGCACTGCTGGGCACAGGTGGGTGCACTGCTGGGCACAGGTGGGTGATCTGGGCACAGGTGGGCGGAGCTAGTGGGCGCACTGCTGGGCACAGGTGGGCGGAACTTGCGGGTGGCACTGCTGGGCACCGATCATCAGGGCACTGATCATCAGTGTCCTGATGATCGGTGCCGATCCCCGCTGTGACAACTGCCAGTTCTCGGCAGTACTTTCCTCACGATCTGACAGCGTGAGGAAAGTGCAGCCGAGAACCGGCACTTGCATTTCCCTTTGATCAGAGTGTCATTGGACACCGCTGATCACGTGGTAAAAGGCCGCTGGGATCGGCCTTTTACCACATCACGTGATCAGCTGTGTCCATAGGACACAGCGATCACGGAGATCGCCGGGTGCGCGCCCCCTGGGGCGCGCAGGAGAGCGCGTTCTGGGGGGACGTCATATGACGTCCACCCAGAACTGGCCGGCCGCAGTGAAGCCGTCATTCGGCTATCTGTGGTCGGCAACTAGTTAATAAATTTTCTATAGAAATTGGCAAATCCCACGAAGCGTTGTACCACTTTCCTGTCTCTTGGAACGGGCCATTCTAATACAGAGGTCACCTTTTGGGGATCCATAGCAATGCTGTCGGGAGTGATCACAAGTCCGAGGAACTGAATGGTTTGTTTCTAGAATTTACAATTTTCAGCTTTGGCATAGAGGTGATGTTAGCGTAATCTACCCAGTATCTTCCTTACATGATCCCGGTGTCGTTCAATTGAGCTGTAAAAGACTAAGATGTCATCCAAGTAAACAATGACAAATAGATCAAGATAGTCCCGGAAGATATCGTTAACGAAGTGTAGGAATGTTACTGGGGATAAAAATAGAAAAACAGTGCGGCGCTTCTATATCATTACAGCCCTAGATGTATTAGAGATACCTTATCACATATAATTAATAAGTGATAAATAAGTGATACCACACAGTAAAGTGACTATAGCACAATAACATATATAGTGTCCATGTGGAGAGAATGAAGTCATGCAGGTGTGCACTACAAGTGCCAATCTTCAGACAGGTGGAGTGCCCCCCTCCTCACATAGATGGAGTGCCAAACTGCAGACACTACAAGTGCCAATCCTCAGACAGGTGGAGTGCCCCCTCACCTTCCTGCCCAGGCCCCACAGGACCAACGAGCCTTGGGTATATAATCGCTCTATACCCCTGAGCGTGGATGGATCCCTCTGCTGATGGGTTCCCCGGATGCCAGTATAGGGCTTCTCCTCCTCTTAACTCCTATGCAGATCGTTGGTGGTAGCGGTAGATCTCCCTCCCTCACGATAACAAATGAGGAAAGAGAGCTTGCATAGTGTAAAACCGCTTTATTCAGACAGTAAAAAGTCAGAAAACGTACTCACATGCTTCTAAAGCAAAAACAGGCCTTGTCACCACTCAGAGGGTGTACTGTATTCGGGACCAGGTGCACCAAGATGGCGCCCGCGCCGGATGTGACGTCAGAACGTTCAGTCGTATAAGCTCCTCCCCTTGGCGTATCTACGCGTTACGTCACTCACACACGTGACTTCATCAGGACGATCCTGATGAAGTCACGTGTGTGAGTGACGTAACGCGTAGATACGCCAAGGGGAGGAGCTTATACGACTGAACGTTCTGACGTCACATCCGGCGCGGGCGCCATCTTGGTGCACCTGGTCCCGAATACAGTACACCCTCTGAGTGGTGACAAGGCCTGTTTTTGTTTTAGAAGCATGTGAGTACGTTTTCTGACTTTTTACTGTCTGAATAAAGCGGTTTTACACTATGCAAGCTCTCTTTCCTCATTTGTTATCGTGAGGGAGGGAGATCTACCGCTACCACCAACGATCTGCATAGGAGTTAAGAGGAGGAGAAGCCCTATACTGGCATCCGGGGAACCCATCAGCAGAGGGATCCATCCACGCTCAGGGGTATAGAGCGATTATATACCCAAGGCTCGTTGGTCCTGTGGGGCCTGGGCAGGAAGGTGAGGGGGCACTCCACCTGTCTGAGGATTGGCACTTGTAGTGTCTGCAGTTTGGCACTCCATCTATGTGAGGAGGGGGGCACTCCACCTGTCTGAAGATTGGCACTTGTAGTGCACACCTGCATGACTTCATTCTCTCCACATGGACACTATATATGTTATTGTGCTATAGTCACTTTACTGTGTGGTATCACTTATTTATCACTTATTAATTATATGTGATAAGGTATCTCTAATACATCTAGGGCTGTAATGATATAGAAGCGCCGCACTGTTTTTCTATTTTTATCCCCTGTCTATTGTGGGTGCTCTGATTGTGGCACCCGTAGTGCTGGCTGCTGTATTTTAATAGTACATCTGGAGGCGCAGGAGATACCCCTTTTTGCTTTAAATGTTACTGGGGCATTACAGAGACCAAATGGCATCACCAGGTATTCAAAATGCCCAAAGCGTGTTCAAAAGGCCGTCTTTCATTCATCCCCTTCACGAATTCTGACTAAATTGTATGCACCTCTCAGATCTAATTTTGAAATGACACATGCTCCTCGTAGCCTTTGGAACAATTCTGGAATCAGGGGAAGAGGATAACGGTTCTTGACTGTTATCTTATTCAGATCACGATAGTCCACACATGGTCTAAGGGTATGATCTTTCTTTTCGACAAAGAAAATGCCAGCTCCTGCTGGTGATGAAGAGGGCCGAATAAACCCTTTGTCCAGGCTTTCATCTATATAACTCCGGAGGACCTCTAGTTCTAATTCAGAGAGGGGGCAGATTCACCCAAAAGGAATTTAAGCACTGGGCAGAAGTTCAATAGGACAATTGTAGGGCCGGTGCAGGGGAAGAGCATTGGCACTCTTCTTGTTGAATACATCTAAGTAGTCATGGTAAGTGGCAGGGACAAGTTTCATCATCTCTGAATCAGTATGGATGCTAAGAAGAGTAGTCACTGCACATGGTTCCTTTGGAATGCAATGAGTCTGACAGTATTTGGATGGGAAGAGGATCTCCCCCGAAAGCCAACCGATGGATGGGTTGTGTGCCCTTAGCCAGGGCATGCCGAGGATGACTGGAAACATGGGTGAGGTTATGACATCCAGACATAGAAATTCCTGATGTCCCGAGGAGGAGTGGCAGAAAATTGGCATAGTCTCTTGTGTCACTGGGCCAGAACTGATACTAGAGCCATCAGCCAGATGGACGGAAAATCTTTGTTTCTTGGTACAGAGAGGGATATTGTTTTGATTAGCGAAGGCTGAATCCATGAAGCAGCTACAGGCACCAGAATCTATAATTGCTAGAACAGTAATAGTCGTTTCAGCAAGTTGTAAGTGAAGATGGAAGGAGAGGTGCGTTTGACTTGTTCCTTGGGGGTGCATCATATGGAACCAGCTAGGAGAAGGCTTATGAGGTCTCACTGGACATGTCAGTATATAGTGACCCGCATCACCACAGTAGAGGCAAAGATTGGAATCTTGTCGTCGAAGACGTTCAGCAGAGGATAAGGGTGGTCTCCAAAAGCTCCTTCTAGGAGAATTACAATGCTCTCTTTTGCTGGAGAGTATGTCTAATGTAACAGCAGTGAGTGAGGAGACAGGAATCTCCATTTCTGAACAGATCAAGTCTCCCCTGCTAGTTCTTTCATCCCGCCTTTCCCGGGTCCGTCGATCGATTTGAATGGCAAGGTTAATCAGGTCCTCTAGCCTGGTTGGTACCCCAACTCGGGCAAGCTCATCTTTCAAGATGTTAGAGAGACCAAGGCAAAACTGAAGGCGGAGAGCAGACTCATTCCATTGAGTGTCGAAATTCCATATACGGAATTCCATGACATATTCCTCTATAGGCCTTTGGCCTTGTTGTAGCTTGCTAAGCATAGATTCCGCAGTCTGGTGACGGAAGGAATAATCGTAAAGTTGTGACATGGCTGAGAAAAAAGAGTCCATAGAAGTCAGAGCCGGATCATGTTGCTCACGAAGGTGGTGTGCCCAGGATTGGGGTTCATTCTGAAGGAGTGAAATAATGAATCCCACTTTGGTGCTTTGTGATGCAAAGGTTCTTGGAAGCAGAGAAAAATATAGCTCACAGGAATTACGAAAGTTTCAAAACTTCCTGCGGTCTCCCGTGAAATACTCAGGTATTGAAACCCGGGGTTCCGGTGGAGGAAAAGTTCCGTGAATCATGCTGAGCTCTGTCTGGGTGGTTATGTCTGAGACTGCAGAGGGACCCATGGCTGTTGAGACATCTGACTTGGTTGGTAGTTGGTTTTCCATATGCTCAAGGTTTCTTTTCAAAATTTGCACCATGTAAGACAAGGCAGAAATTGATTGACAGATGTCCCCATTGCAGAGGCCTCCCTTTCAGACTCCATCACTGGCTGACTGATACTGTCACGTACCTGATTGGAGACTGAAATGACGAGGTCAGCCTCAGTTGTGTCACTAGCCCTGACCCCACTGGAAGTGGAACAGAGGGTGTCTTGGGACCAGGGGGACAAGAGCGCCAGCAGATGTTGTTTGCAGCTTTTGTAGCTGGAGACTTTGGAAGACTGGTGACCCTCTGATTTAGGAACAGTAGTGATATGCAGAGCTGGTATGGTAGGTCGCCAGATGTGCACCAGAGCAAGGCAGGAAGCTGGGATGAGAGACAGGAGCAATGTCATAGGAATAGCCGGAGTCATCAACGGGCGGACAGCGAGGTACCAAATCATAAACAAGCCAAAGTCAGGAGCAGAGCCGAAGTCAGGAACCAGTATCAAGCAGGAGAGTAATCAGTCAGGTCAGGAACAAGCCGGGTCAGCAACAAGGAAATCACACAGGAACGAGCAGGGAACAGTTGAAGACCAGTCAGCACTCAGCACAGGCAGAGGCACCTCTTAAATAGACTGCCTGGCGCCAATCTTCACCGTGCATGTGCACGTGCGCGATTGTGCAGTTCTGTGCACATGCGCACGTCTATTCACCACCCGTCTCATGGGAATTCCCTTACATTTTCTCTCTATAAGATCATTTGATTCCCAATTGCGGCATGAGGTATAACAACCCGGTATCACTGATATTAGCAAGGTATAACTTAACTCTATTCAGAGGTACTTGCCACTGGTGGAAGTGAACTAAGCCACTTATATTTGCAAAAACTCCCGGGAGTTGTGTGTATTAGTGGTTTCCGTCTTGCTCATGTTTATGCAAGATGGAGACGCATGGCTTGCTTCTTTCCCCTCATGGACACCGCAGCATGGAAGGATGCAGAGCGTGATGATGTCACTATGTTGATGCGGTTCGTCCGCCAATCATTGCGGACTTCGTCAGAACTGGGAGGGGATAACTCGTCCATTGCTTTTTATAGTGCATTATTTGCATACTTTCATCGCTATATCGCCCTCTTGTGTTGAAATGTCATCACTACATTGTTGGTCCAAATGTAATTAAAAAAACATATGATTGACAGTGAGCATCAGAAAAATGGCCAAAATATTAAAATAAATTTCAGATAGTGTTCTTGATAAATCAGTTACATCAGATGACAATAAAGATAAGAAATTATTTAATTATTTCTGTATATAAAAACAATTATTTTTACCTAAGATCCTCTAAATTATTTAATTCATCCTAGACTAATCATATTGGGATTTATTTCAAGAATACTTTAAAGTTTAATTCAGTATTTAGACCATATAGTAATAAAGTACCCAGTGTATGTATCCAAAACTTTTCTTTTTGTAAAAGTATTCTATCAAAGTCTCCTCTCCTAGATGAAATATTCAGAAGGAAAATTCCTTTTAGTTTCAGACCATCAATTTTCCCTTGATGTACTTCTTTAAAATGTTGAGCCAAAGGATTCTCTCTGTCCTTATCATTCTTATTTCTATGTTCATTTTTAATATCTTGTATATGTTCTCCAATGCGTATTTTCAGTGGTCTTTTAGTTTTTCCTACATAGAATTTTTTTACATGGCATTCTATCATATAAACCACTCTACTGCTAGAGCAGTTTATAAAATTTTTAATTTCAAAAGTTTGAGAATCATCTACATTATGAAATTTGTTAGTTTTATGTACATAAGGGCAGATCTTACAATGGCCACATGGATACATTCCTGTGATCTTATTCATTATAGTTATTTTCTTTGGGAACCTTTTTAAATTCTGATTGTACCAGAATGTCATTCATATTGAAAGTTCTTTTAGCAACCATCTGTGGTTTATCTACTACGATTTGTGCTATCCCTGAATTCATAGTTAGACTTTTCTAACTTCTTTCTACTGTTGTCCAAATTTAGTTATGAACCTTACTGGTTCATTTTGTTGTTTATTGTCAATCTTAATCATATTGATATTAGTAATCATGTCCTTTCTAGTTTTACATGAGGCCCTGTAGTTTACTTTTCTCAAAGTTCTATGGGCGTAACCCCTTTCTCTAAATCTTTGATAAAGTTGTATTGCTTCCATTTGATATTGTGTTTCATCCGTACAATTCCTTTTAATCCTCTGGAATTGACCTATTGGGATGCCTTGTATCAGTGTCTCAGGATGATGGCTAGTGGGATGTAGAAGGGTATTTGCTGTTGTTTCTTTTCTAAACGTCTTTGTGGTCAATGTATTCTCATGGATTGAGATGGATAAATCTAAGAAAGAGATCCCCTCATAATCAAAAATATATGTTCATTTTATGTTTCTATCATTTAAATTTAAGCTTGTTAAAAAATGTTGTAATTGTTCGATCTCTCCCTCCCAAACCATCAGAATATCATCAATATATCTAAGCCACTGTATAGCATGTTTTTAAACATATGTGAAGTATATACCAGATCTTCCTTCCATAATTTTAGATGGAGACAAGCATAGGCTGGGGCCCATGGGGCTCCCACAGACGTGGCACAGATTTGTTGATAAAATGTACCCAAAAATTTAAAACAGTTATGTGTTAGTAAAAATTCCAAAAAATCAAGGATCAGATAATTTTGAGCACCCATTTCTGGAAATTGTGCCTCCAAAAAGTAAGCTACTGCCCTTAGTCCCCACTTATGGGAAATATGTCCTATTCATCCCTGTAAGGAACCGCACTTGCTCTTATACAAAGATAAATTTTTGGAATCCATTTTTAAGCTAATCACATGAAGGCTTTAATGCGATTATGCATAATTAAAGACTTTCCTATCACATTCAACCAATTTTTTGACTTAAAGAAGATTATACCTCTCTTCAACCTCATTGATGCCAATTTCTTCAGTGGAAACAATATGGTTTCTAGAAAGGTAATTATATATTCCAGCCATCCATCTTTATGATGTTTTTTTAAATAGTTTCATTAACATATGTTTGTTCATTCCAGAAACCAAACCACTGTACTTTTTTGTAAATCGGCCGATCAGCTATGGCCATATACTGTGAATCTACAATTATTCACCCATATGATGTTGATGATCTACTAAGAAGGTAATAATAAAGCACTTTATATAGTGTCTTTTTGAAAGTCATTTGGTAGTTATTTAGGAATTATCTTGAAGCAGCAGGCTGTTGACAGCAACTTGGTAACTTCAGGGACTTCATGTACTCATTGTCCATTTATTCATTTATTCTCCAGGAGTTTTTGCTACACAAGTTTTCACTACCTTATTAGAGGAATTGAAAAGAATACAGATTCAAATATGGAAGATTTACATACACCTGGATTTTCTACATGGTATTCATTAATGAATACAGAAGTAGTCTTTGCCTACTATATCTGACTTATTAGTCATTCACACAGCTAAGTGGAAAACGCAGAACGTTGCTAAGTGGAAAACGCAGCGCGTTTTTATTTTTTTATTTTATTTTTGTGATTGAAAAATGTTCACCATGATACAATGTCTACCTTATCATGATCCATGTGATCTTAATAAATACAATTTGCATTCACTAATTTAGTGATCATTTACTCCGCATAGGATTTGTAATATACCACTTTATGGCAGGTCTGCTCTTGTCAACTGCTAATTTCTATTTATATGTTATTTGGTTTAAGAATCCACACCTCATACATTGGGTGAGCCAGTGACTACTTATGATATTGTGATTACACCTAATTTCAATGGCAATTCTGGGGGATTAGTAGAGGAGGAGGAATAGGGCATGTCAGTGTTTGCCAGCTTTTTTGCTAAAAAAAAGTTACAGCATATTTGGCAGTTAATATTTCTACCAGGTAACCACCTGAAAAAGGAATTTGCAGTTTTGGAGAGGGCTGAGAGCAATAGAAGGTACTTTTTGAGTTAAAAATACATACTTGAATATATTTTTTAAAACTATAAAGTCTCGCAATCTGACATAGTCAAACACATCTGACATATTCCAATACATACTACACTGCTCCAAAAAATTAAACAAACACTTTTTAATCAGAGTATAGCATCAAGTCAATTAAACTTGTGGGATATTTATCTGGTCAATTAAGTAGCAGAGGGGTTTGTTAATCAGTTTCAGCTTCTTTGGTGGTAATTAAATTAACAACAGGTGCACTAGATGGGCAACAATAAGACAACCCTCCAAACGGAATGGTTTTACATGTGGAGGCCACTGAAATTTTTTTCCCTACTCATCTTTTCTGAATGTTTTTCACTAGTTTTGCATTTGGCTAGGGTCAGTGTCACTACTGGTAGCATGAGGCGATACCTGGACACCCTACAGAGGTTGCACAGGCAGTCCAACTCCTCCAGGATGGCACATCAATACGTGCCATTGCCAGAAGGTTTGCTGTGTCCCCCAGTACAGTCTCAAGAGCATGGAGGAGATTTCAGGAAACAGGCAGTTACTCTAGGAGAGCTGGACAGGGCCGTAGAAGGTCCTTAACCCATCAGCAGGACCAGTATCTGCTCCTTTGTGCAAGGAGGAACAGGATGAGCACTGCCATATCCTTACAAAATTACCTACAGCAGGCCACTGGTGTGAATATCTCTCACCAAACAATCAGAAACACATCATGAGTGTGGCCTGAGGGCCCGACATCATCTAGTGGGCCCTGTGCTCACTGCCCAGCACCAAAGAGCTCAATTGACATTTGCCATTGAGCACCAGAATTGGCAGGTCCGCCACTGGTGCCCTGTGCTTTTCACAGATGAGAGCAGGTTCACCCTGAGCACATCTGACAGACGGGAAAGGGTCTGGAGAAATCGTGGAGAATGCTGCCTGTAACATCGTTCAGCATTACTGTTTTGGTGGTGGGTCAGTGATGGTCTGGGGAGGAATATCCATGGAAAGATGCACAGACCTCTACAGGCTAGACAATGGCACCCTGACTGCCATTAGGTATCAAGATGAAATTCTTGGACCCATTCTCAAACCACTGCTAGTGCAGTGGGTCCTGGGTTTCTCCTGGTGGACGACAATGCCGGCCTCATGTGGTGAGAGTATGCAGGCAGTTTCTGGAGGATAAAAGAATTGATACCATTGAATTGCCCCCACGCTCGTTCGACCTAAATCCAATAGAACATAGATATCATGTTTCGTTCCATCCGACACCGCCAGGTTGCACCTCAGACTGTCCAGGAGCTCAGTGATGCCCTAGTTTAGATCTGGGAGGACATACCCCAGAACATCATCCATCGTTTCATTAGGAGCATGCCCCAAACTTGTCAGGCATGCATGCAAGCCCGTGGTGGCCATACAAACTGCTGCAATGCAATGAGTTGCTGCAATGAAATTTCTGCAAAATGGATTAGCCTGCTGCATAATGTTTTCACTTTGATTTTCGAGGTATCTTTGAATTCAGTCCTCTGTAGGCTGACAATTTTCATTTCCATTAAACGATGGGGCATCCTTATGTTTCTAACACATTACCCAGTCAGTGTAGATATCCAGCATATTTTTCCCCATTGAGATCTGATGTGTTTTCAAAGTGTTCCTTTAATTTTTTTGAGCAGTGTACATACAATCAACTTTACATTTACTGAAACTATGTAATATGAGGACCTACTGTACCTAAACTATTCAATCAATTTGTATCCAGTCCAGCAGGCCCTTGCATTACGTAGATGTTGATAGATCTAAAGGAGATTGTACAATCATATTGTAATGTGTATGATGAGCCTAAGACCTTATGTCCATAGGGTGAAATGCTACAGTGATTATACTGCAGAACAAATAATCTTATAATGTTATTTATTTTTATATCTTCAATCCTATATTATTCTACACCTTTTTTAACCACTTACCCTCCTGACCAGGCCTCTTTGTGCTATTCAGCACTGCACTATTTCAACTGGTAATTGCGCAGTCATGCAATGCCATACCCAAACAAAATTTACGTCCTTTTTTTCACACAAATAGAGCTTTCTTTCGGTGGTATTTGATCATCTGTGCAATTTTTATTTTTCATGCTATACACAAAAAAGAAGAAAATTGTGAAGAAAAACTATATTTTTTACTTTTGGCTATAAAAAATATAGAAAAAAGATAGATACCCTAAGGAATTTAAAAAGAGGCATGGTGAGTATTTTGCAGATCTCATATATTCTCACAAGGATATTTTTTGAAAAATGAAAAGAAAAAAAGAAAAGAAAAAATATGTTTTTGTTTTCTTTCTTTATTTTCCCAAAACTTGTGGCAACAAACAAGATCTGCAAAATACTCACCATGCTTCTTAGCAAATTCCTTGGGGATTTCCAAAAAAGGGTCATTTGGGGGGGGGGGGTCTGGTGCTATCCTGATATTTCAGGGCCTCCAAAACTGTGATAGGTAGTCAGGAAGTGTAATGAGGAAATAAATCCCTTTAAAAGCCTGAAGGTGCTTATTGGATTTTGGGGTCCTGTACTTGGCTAGACTGCCAAAAAAGTATCTCACATGTGGTATCCCCATACTCGGGAGAAGCAGCAAAATGTATCATGGGGAGTAATTCCACATATACCCATGGCATGTGTGAGCAATAAATCATTTAACGACAATTTTGTGTAAAAAAAAAAACTATTTTTTTGTTTGTCATTTTCCAAAAACTTGTGGTATAAAAATAAATTATTCTATTGACTCAACATGCCTCTCAGCAAATATCTTGGGGTGTCTACTTTCCAAAAAGGGGTCGTTTTGGGGGGTGGGGGCATTTTATGCCCAGCATTAGAAGTTTATGCCACACATCACTCACTGTATTAACCACCTGAAGACCAAGCCTTTTCTGACACTTTTTGTTCACATGAAAAAAATCAGTATTTTTTGCTAGGAAATTACTTTGAACCTCCAAACATTACATATATTTTTAAAGCAGACATCCTAGTGAATAAAATGGTGGGTACTGCAATTTTTTTATGTCACATAATACTCGTCAGCGATTTTTCAAAAGCAAATTTTGTGAAAAAAATACACTTTTTTTTCTTTTAAAACACAATATATTGGCCAATTATTTGGTAAAATATAAAATATGATGGTATGCCGAGTAAATAGATACCAAACATGACATTCTTTAAAACTGCGCATGCCCCGTGCAATGGCGACAAACTGCATACATTTTTAATATCCATAGGCAACAGTTTAAAAGCCTTTACAAGCTACCATTTTAGATTTACAGAGGTCTAGTGCTAGAATTACTGCCCTTGATTTGATGTTTGCGGCGATACTTCACATGCATGGTGAAACCCCTGTTTACATACTTGCACAGGGTCAATGCTCGAGCAACTGGGGGGGGATGCTTTTTTTTTTCAAATTATTTAGATTTTTTTTATTATTTTTACACTGTACCTTTCATTTTTTTTGATCACTTTAGTGCTATCACAGGGAATGCAAATATCCCCTATAACTTCAATGGACATTGTCATATTCTTTTTTTTTAATCTGGGGGTCTATCAGACTCTAGATATCTCCTCTGCCCTTACATTATCTAATCTCACCAAGATCGGTGTGATCAGATGCTTTCCCAATTTACAAATGGCGCTGTTTATATCCTGCAAAACTGAAGTGATGAAATGCTCGTAGTTTCCGACTATAGATATGATTGGCACCATTCCAGTCTCCAATCAGCTCTATGGTCAGCTGGCAGAAACACCGGCTGCATTTTCAGGTTCCCCCGATGGCACGGAACTGCCTGAAAAGGCCTTGGGGAGGGGGGGATCTTCTCCCACTGCTTGTAAAAGCAATCCTGCAGCTAATTAGCCATTAGGATTTGTTTTACATGAAAGCTGATTGCCAGCTGAAAAAGACGATACCAGACATCATCCTGGAATAACCACTCAAAGTCCAGTGATGTACCAGTGCGTTGCTGGTCCTTGTTGGGTGTATATGCTATGTTCTTTTTTTTTTATGCAGCCTGTAGGATGAATGAAAAAAAGAGAAGAAATCTCTGCCACAAAAAGTGTGTGGTATGCCCACTATCAGAATATACCGCCCTGCATCCACCCACTTCTAATGGTGGGCACACATGAAATGTGCCAAAAAATATTATAAAATATATATGCCGAAGCATAGGGTCCATCCACCCACTGGCCACCCCAGGCCCCCATACTTTGGCATATATGCCCTTTTATTAACTGCGGATGAAAAATTTCATCCAACAGCACTGCACACACCTACTTATGTACAGTATATTCTGAGGGCAAGACTCTGTTGCTGTCAGAATAAACAAGTCGATGCTGCAGCTGAATGACATCCTCATTTCTTAAGCATGCTTTTTCCCCCTTTCTAAGATGGTATTTACAAGCCATTGGGGGAAACCTCAGCCATTATATTGCATGGTGCCACATGCGCCAATTCCAAGATTGTACAAATGTCTAAATAGTGGCACGCTTGAATAAAAATTGTCAACGTATAAGTGATACCACATATGGAAAAAGGATGACATGAAGTCCCAAGCTATCTTGCCACTGCTCCTCATGTAGTCTGGGCATCCGGGGGGCTCCACATGACTATCTTTTCCCTCGTAAATCTGAAACTTATATGTATAGCCTGTTGCCCTCTCACAGGTCTTATACATCTTGACCTCATATCTGGCACACTTGCTGGGGAGAAATTGTTTGAATGCAAGGCGGCAAAAAAAATTAATGAGGGACTCACCAACGCACATGTTTTTCTGGGGAGTATAGACATCTGCAAATTTTTGGTTAAGGTGATTTATGAGGGGGCGAATTTTGTGGAGACGATCAAATTCAGGGTCACCCTGAGGACGACAGAGTGTGTTGTCATTGAAATGCATAAAACGCATTATACTCTCATATCTATGCCTGGCCATGGCAGCAGAGAACACAAACATATGATGAATCGGGTCTGTGGACCAATACAACTACAATTACTTTTTTGTTAGTAATGCCCATGTTGAGGGTTAGGCCCAAAAAAAAGCTTGAAATTTGGAAACCGTAATGGGTTTCCATGCAAATAGTCTGGCAAGGTTTTAAATTGGGTTGGCGGCGATAAACTGTTGTGCATATAAATTGCTTTGACCTACAATCAATGCATACAGATCTTCTGTGAAAAACAGCTCCAAAAAAAATCAAGGGGAGCATTTAAGTTTGCTGTTTGCACCTGAATTCCGGGTTGGGCAGTGAATGGGGGAAGTACAAGAATTTATGGGCTGCCAACTGGGATTTGCAAGCACATCCGGAAGGATGCTATGGGCTCCACGGGCCTGTGTGCGAATTCTTGGTGGTTGCGGGACAATACTTGTGCTCGCCACCGCACCAGTTTGTACTGCACATATGGA
Organism: Staurois parvus; assembly: GCF_062004578.1. Taxonomy (NCBI): domain Eukaryota; kingdom Metazoa; phylum Chordata; class Amphibia; order Anura; family Ranidae; genus Staurois; species Staurois parvus. The sequence goes on along the minus strand of NW_028317855.1, from coordinate 13,417,121 downwards.
ACTCGCCACGTCACCAAGTGATACTGCAGTGCTGGTATGTGTAAGACCAGGATGTACTGGCCGGTGGTATTATAGATAGATAGTGCCGCGCTCCTATATGTTAGTGTATATAACTCTTATTTCTTAAGGTGCTTTTCGATGATAATCTAAAGCAATACATATATAAACTACAATATAGATAGCAGTTATGAATTGTTGATGAATCACTATACCTAGTGACTTAAACAGTTAATATGAATTTCAAAACAAGCCTTCATGCAGGTGACTAATAACTATCAGTCCTAAAGTGATTGTGACTTGAGAGGTACAATTAAATACAAATCCATATAGTCTAAATTAGTGCCCCTCTGTTCTACTGTGATCACTCTATTCACATTGTGCAAAAACATATAAAATTGTGCACGTGCATATAATAAAATAAGTATATATAAAGTCTTTCAAAGTAAAGTGTGCAGGTGAATTCCTTGTTTCCTCTCGCCGAGTGCTAAATGGTCTCCCTATGTGCTCACCTCTATATTTGCCTGAATAAATCCAGGCAAATATGCTTTTTATCCTTCCAGGATAGATGGGATGGGATGATACTCTTGTGCTAGTTGTCCCAGAAGATAGATGTAGATTTAAATGGGTTCTCCTGTTCTCTCCTTTATCCCCTTGTCCAGCTGCTCATGGATGGATATCCTGACCATCTCTCTGAGGATCTCCCAAATCCCCTGCTGGGGTTGTCTCCTTCTCCAATCCTCCTTATACCAGCTCAAGGGGTGTTGGTCAATTGAAAAAGGGAAGAAAACAGACCATGGTGCCTTATCTTTGTGTATAAAGGAGATTTATTGCTGCCAATTAAGGTGTTGCACAATGGTATACAGCTCTTTTGTAATCCAGGTCAGCATAGATGACAATCTACAGGAATACTCTGCCTCTGCCCCTGCAGTGCTGTCTGCCTCCGTCTGTACTACGATCACCGAGCCTCTCCAATGCAACGTCGTGACGTCAGAGCCCCTCCCCTACGCGTTGCGTCACAGGGTCACGTGACTTCATCAGGAAAAATGATTGGCCGGTGGTGCTTTCCAGTTCACCAAAAGGTAGAGCGGCACTAGTACTGGCAGTCTGCTGCATATGAGAGTCATCAAAATTTACCAGCAACTGCTAGCAGAGATCAGGCCTGATTCTGCGAACATTGCGGTTTTTTGTGCAATGTATCAAGTGACAGTGACCTACTGACACTGCACTTATTGGGGGGTGAAGGGGGGGTAAGCTTAGGGTGCTGGCAGGTCCCGGGGCTGATCCCGCTAATGCTGCGTTTTTGGGGACACTATATTAATGTGAATGCTGGTATAGTGCTGATCTGATCAAAAATTTTGATTCGTTCAGATACTATACTAGCAATGGAGGTTTATTGCGTATGTGAGCGTGTTCCTAGCAATCAAGGGGTTAAATGTGATTATTGGTGTACTGACGGGCAATCTGACGCTATCTGGGAGGGGTGTGAAAACTGCGGGAGCGCAAATCACTTTCATATGTACGTAATTTGGCGCACCCGTGCCACCCTGTAGCAGTATTTCTACTATAGGGTGGTGCGGAAGTAGTTCAACATGTCCAGTAAAAAAAATTTTAAAAATCAAATTTCGTCATAAATTTAAACCAAAATGTATTCTGCTACATGTCTTTGCTAAAAAAAAATTCCAATATGTGTAAATGAATTGGTTTACTGCACACTTTCAAGCCACTGCAGGTTTGACTTTGAGCTCCCTACTTTCTAAATCCCTTGTCTTGCTTGCAGTGTCTTCCAAGCACTCAGTTGCCACTGCAAGCTGCTCTTTTAGCAAGTTTCGTTCTATCTCTGCCTTTTTCCTCTTTTCAGATTCAATATGTTGAGCATGCAGGAAGTTCAAACCAAACACAGCTACTGCCCACACCTCTCCCTTACTGAACCCAAAACTTTTAAGAGTAAAATCTGAGATAAAATTAGAGACTTTATCCTCCTCTCTGTTCAAAGGAGACGCATACCTAGCAAGTTCCTTTGCAACAGAGACCCGCTGATTGTCTCTGGCCCAGGTAGACAGGTTGCACTCCTCCAGGACACCAGACACTTCTGCAACTTTACTTTTCCTAAGCAGGGTAATCAACATCTCTACTCAGCACAAGCAACAGAAAACACCACAGAAAAAAAACAGACTTGCTTCAATTGGGCATCAGCGCAAATCCGGCCACGAGCCCCCAATTGTTTTGCTTGGTTTATCCATTGTGCATTACTAAACAGAAAAGCTGCACATACAACCTCAGGATACACAAATCATAACAAAATATGTTTACAACATGCACAAGCTGACTATCTATGTATGTGATAGCCATACACTAAAACAGTTACTTAACTTGGATCACTCTTATGATAGAGTTGTCTACTAGGATTCGGGACCTTCCAGACTGCTTCCTATTTGTCCAAAGTCCCCACATCAACTGTTTCTTCTTCTCATTGTCCAGAACAGCTGTTGCTTCATTTTCTTCCAGAACAACTCCTTATTTTTCCTCAGAACAAGTCTGTCATGGTTGTCCAAAGTCCTAATCCCCTCCCCCATTTCCTATTACATCATATCCTCTTGCCTGACTTCACAAAAAATGAACCAAATGTGTTTGTTAGCATATCAAGAGGGGAGGCTTAGCTTCTAAAACAGCACATGTAACTTAAAATCACATATATAAAAAAAACACCACGTATCCATAGCAACACACCTACTCAGAGCCCAGACTTAAAAGAGAAGTATGGGATTTTTTTTTTTAATCATACATACCTAGGTACCTGCAGACCAATGCTGCATCTGTCTAAGGGGGAGAACTCAGCAATCACATGATCGCTGATCAATGAGCTCTCACAGCCACTCTGAGCAGAGAGTCACCTCTGTCTGCCCTGCCCCCCCCCCCCCACACTCACTGGAGCACTGGGCTGTGGAGGGGGGGGGAAGCAGGTGGCTGAGCCAGGTGCCACTCTAGACTCTGGGGTGGATCCCAACTTTAACATCTTCAGCTACAGGCAAAGCAGCGTGCCTGTATGTCGCTCTGGCTGTACTAACACAAGAGGGCGCTTCCACACAGGAATGAAAGTCATGTGATTGCTATGTAATCACATGATCACAATGTAAGTAAAGCTGTTATGAATCAATCTAATTCATAAGAGCTCTGCTTCTCTTCCTAGTGAGCTGTGAGTAGCCCTGTCAGGGCCTGGACTTGAACCTGGGACCTCTACTGTGTCAGGCAGTAACTCTTCTCACTGAGCTACCTGGGATGCTGGACAACACTCTGCCTGATCTATTGGACAATCCTGCCTTGTGCCTTGTTTTCTGATGAACCTTGAACTCCTTGCTCCTCCCATGAACTTCCTGATTTAAGCCATGTCTTTGCACTTCCTGGTTGCCAGATTATTGTGCCTTCTGCAGCCAGTATCTCGCTTTGTCTCTCCTGCTGCTGTCCATACCTTCGCTACCGACCTTTGGCTTGTTCCTTGACTATGATTCTGCCTCATCCCAACCTGCTACTGCTTATTACCGACCCTTGGCTCATTTACTGACTACGCTTCTGCTAGATCCCTACCTGCCATATCTGCTACTGGATCCTAGCTTGCTCACTTCCTGGTGGGGTGATCCTGAGAACTGCGACCTGGTACTAACACGCAGCAAAATCCATCTCAACCATCAGGAGCTCTGGTGAATACCAGATAGTGCTTAGACCCCACACCTCAGGTGAGCCTGCGTCATTTCCCAGGGTGACCTGCTTGTTTACCTATTCTGTTGGTTGGTCTGCTACTATAGCTACTGGTCTCTGAACCTTACCCTCACACCGTGACAAGCCCACAGCTGTCAAATGATATATGGGGCCAATCACAGCAACCTGTACCGTGTGACCACTTACAGCCAATCATAGATCACTATCTTGAGCTGTCAAAAACTTAACTCATTGATGACAGTTCATGAATGAGTTAGATTCATGACAGCAAGCTTTGCATTGCAGGAGAAATGATCTTGCTTTCTCCTGCAAAGCAAAGTGTAAAAAACAAAAACCTGATCGCCCCACCCCCTATTCTGATAAAGGTATTAAAAAAAAAAATTAAATGTTTAAAAAAATAATAAAAAATACCATATTGAGAATTAAAAAAAAAAAAAAATTAAGGGTTTTTTTTTAACTACTTGCCAACCACTTACCCGCATTTTGCAGGTGAGCAGCAGCTCTTGGCAAAGCGACATAATCTTTAGTCACTTCCTGTTTGTGTGAACATGCCTGCGCACCCCGCTGCCCCCCCCCCGGTTGGTCCAGGAAGAAAGGAGAGAACACGGCACCCAGTAAAAGCACTACATTTTCCACACATGTGTTAGATTAGCACAATTAACCCGCTGATCGCCCCTATTAACCCTTTGATCACCCGTCACCCAGCCAGTGCCATTAGTACAGTGTCAGTATATAGAATTTTTCACTGATCACTGCATTCCTGCCACTAATGACATCAGATAACATCAGGGTCAGTAAGCTCCCCACCCAGACAGGGTCAGCTAGCATTTGATTGCCCGCACAGTATCGCACTCACGTTATAGGTCGCTGATCACCGCCATTACTAGTATAGTGTTTGTACAGATCAATATATTGATCATGAACAACTATACTAGTGCCTCCTTTGTATAGCGTCCCCAAAAATGCAGTGTTAGCAGGATCGTCCCCATTCACTGCCAGCACTAGCGTTTAGCCCCTTCGCTGTTTTACACAGAAGATTTGTACCAATTGATTGTGAACCAAGGCAATTTATATGCACAAAAATACATCGCCGCCCACCAAAATTCAGCTCTTGCCAATTTGCATAGAAACCTATCATGAATTTAAAACTTTTTTGGGACTTACATTGAACATGGACATTACAAAAAAGAATGAATTGCGGTCATATTGGTCCACATACTCGATTCATCATATGCCCATGTTCTCTGCCGTTACATATATGCCCAACATGGACCAGTAATGTACTGGTACATGGCTGGACTTTGAGTGGTTATACCGGGATGATGCCTGCAGCTACAGGCATCATCCCAGTATCGTTTTTTTAGCTGGCGGTCAGCTCTAATTTAAAAGCAATCCTAGTGGCCAATTAGCTGCTGAATTGTTTTTACGAGCAGCAAAAAGGGACAACCCCCCCCCCCCCCATGCTGCCTTCCACAGTTTTCTTGGGCTCTCCTGTCCCACAAGAGAATCTGAGAATACAGCTGGCAGATCCACTGGCTGACTATAGAGCTGATCAGAGACCAGAATGACTCCAATCATCTCTATAGTCTAAGAAATCGGAAGCTGCGGGCATTTCATCACATTTTGCAGGATATAAACAGCGCCATTTGTGAATTGGGAAAGCACCTGATCACACCGATCTTGGTGAGATCAGATGATGTAAGGGCAGAGGAGATATCTAGAGTCTAATAGACCCCAGATTTCTCAAAAAAGAATACCTGTCAATGCCTATTGCAGTCAAAGGGATATTTACATTCCCTGTGATAGCAATAAAAGTGATCAAAAAAAAAAAAGAAAGGGACTGTGTAAAAATAATTTAAAAAATCAAAATAATAAAAAAAAAATCACCCTTGTCCCACTCCGCGCATGCACCTGCGTGCACAAGCATTGACCCTGTGACGGTATGTAAACAGCGGTTGCACCATGCATGTGAGGTATCACCATGAACGTCAGATCGAGGGCAGTAATTCTAGCACTAGACCTCGTGTGTAAATATAAATTGGAGGTCTATCCATAATAAAAATGTATGTACTTTGTTGCCATTGCACTGGCATGCACAATTATAAAGCATGTTTGGTATCTATTTACTCGGCGTAACATCATATTTTATATTTTATCAAACAATTGGGCAATATATTGTGTTTTTGTACATTAAAATTCTAAAAAGTGTATTTTTTCCAAAAGATTTCCGTTTGAAAAATCGCTGCGCAAATACTGTGTGACATGAAAAAATTTCAACACCCATCGTTTTATTCTCTAGGGCCTCTGCTTCAAAAAAATATATAATGTTTGGGGGTTCAAAGTAATTTTCTAGCAAAAAAACTGTTTTTTCATGTGAACAAAAAGTGTCAGAAAAGGATTATTCTTCAAGAGTGGGTGATGTGTGGCATAAGACTCTAATGTTGGCCCTGAAATGCCACGATAGTAGAAGCACCCCCTCCAAATGACCCGTTTGGAAAGAAGACACTCCAAGGTATTTGCTAAGAGGCATGATGAGTATTTTACAGATCTCATTTATTGCCACATGCTTTTGGATAACGAAGAAAGAAAACAAAAATGTATTCTTTCTCTTTTTTTTCTTTTTCAAAACCCTGTGACAAAAATGATATCTGTAAAATACTCACCATGCCTCTTATCACATTCCTTGGGTGTCTACTTTCCAAAAAGGGGTCATTTGGGGGTGGTGTTTGTACTATCCTTGTGGTGGTTTGTCAATCTCTCCTCTGTAAGCCTTCCTACCCCTCTTGGATTATGAATGACTCCCTGCTTTCGCTGAAGGAGGTTCAGGCAGATCTTCTGCGCAAATCCCAAGAATACTTTCAACTTAACTCAGGTTCTGTCTCCTCTTCAGTGACGCTGTGGGAAGCTTACAAGGCTGTCCTCAATTTAAACAATCACCGACCCCTTCTAACCGTAGGTTGTTGGATCATGCCTGCTTGGAATTGGACCTTTGTTTGACAGACGACGCCAAACGCTTTTTGCGATGGACGCGCCAGAAGTGGTACAGTAAAGCAAACAAACCGGATTCTATGTTAGTACGTAGGCTCCGCTCCTTCACTCACCATCATAAGATGATCTCTCTACGAACTCACCATAATGTTCTAACTAGTAATCCTGTAGCGGTTTTGGAGGAATTCCAGCATTGCCTTGCAAAACTTTACATGGACCCCACGTGGGCTGATCCCCAGGCTATTTCCGATTTCTTGTCTCGCCTGTCTTTGCCCACTTTTACTCAGGCCCATAAAGACTTGATGGACCGTGATATTCAAATATCAGAAGTCTTGCATTGCATTGCTGATTTGAAGTAGAGCAAGCGCCCAGGCCCAGGTGGATACATGGCTTTGTATTACAAGAAATTAGCTGATGTGCTTGCTCCTCACCTCGCCACTATGTTCAACATGGTGAAGAGTGGTTCGGCTTTTTCCCCCAATTTGCTGACTGCTAATGTGGTTATGATCCCCAAAACCTGATCGTGGTCATTCTTCTTGAGTGAAATATAGGCCAATTTCGCTTATTAACATTGACATGAAAATTCAAACTAAAATTTTAGCCACTACTTGAATTCCTTTCTTTCTCAGCTGATCAAAAAGGATCAGGTGATCGCCATCAGACAAGTTCTGCAGTTGCAACATCTGGCTCATATTTGCAAAATAATTATGCTGCTCTTAGCCTTGGACATCAACAAGGCTTTTGACATTTTATCCTGGCCTTACCTTATGTTGGTCCTTCACCATTTTGTTTTCGGTCCCTCATTCTTGCATTGGATTTCGTCGCTATATACGTGCCCCCAAGCAAAACTTAAATATTATGGATTCGAGTCTTCAACTTTCCAGATTGATAGGGGTACTAGACAGGGTTGCTTGCTTTCCCCTATACTAAACATTTTGGCTTTGGAACCCCTGGCAGAAGCTATTTGTATGCATCCTGATATTAATGGACTGGATGTTGCCGGCTATCAGCATAAGTTATCCCTGTTTGCTGACAATACAGTATATTGTTGTCAGTTACGAATCCAGGGATTACTCTGCCAAACCTACTCACGGTTTTGTATTACTTCTCTGCTCTTTCAGGCCTCATGTCAATCATGCCAAATCTAAGGCCATGTTGGTAACCCTTTTGCTGTTATTGTTGGCGACCCTGAAGCATTTGTTCCCTTTTCAATGGCTCTCGGCCTTGCCGTATTTGGGGATTAAGCTCACCCCATCTTATGAGGGACTTTATCAGGCTAAATTTCCCTCTGTTTTTAAGGATTTGACAGAGATGTTGTCCTCCTGGACTAATTTTCCGCTTTCATGGTTCGGTAGAATTAATGCGATTCGTATGACTTATCTCCCTAAATTATTGAATGTGTTTCAAGTTTTATCGGTCCCTGTCCCTTCACATATATTGCGCATTCTTCAGTGGAAACTTCTGTCTTTTATCTTGGGCTCCACTCGACCTAGAATTAACAAACAGATTTTATTTCCCCCGTAAGACTGCAGGAGGGTTGTCCGTCCCGAATCTTCAGCCTTACTATTTAGCAGCTAATATTACTCCCCTAGCTCATCTTCACTCATCCCGCAATATCCCCTTGTGGGCTACTGTAGATCTGATGGATTCTCACCCAGTACCACTCTCTTCTTTGCCGTGGCTTCCTACTATTCATCGCTCATCACCTCTTAGCCCGACGTTGACGCACACACTTCGACTTCGGGATTTTATTAAATATTTCACTGGTCTCATTTCTCCTCATCTGTCTTTGCTGTGTTTGCACCATAACCCATTATTTCCCCCCGGCCTTGACAATCCCGGACAGTTTACATGGTGGCTAGCTCATGGCTTCCACGATGTGCATCCTTTGAGAATCTGCGTTCTTCTTATGATATCCCATTGCGGGAGCACTTTGGCTACCTTCAACTTTGTCACTTTATCAATACATTAATACATGTGCATTCGGGACCCTATAGGCTGATCCCCTTTGAAAATTTTTGCAGACATAGATCCCATGCCCCAGGCTTGATCTCTCTTGTTTACTCTGCAATTATTTCTTACAGAATGCCCCCGGCTCGCTCTTATCATCAGCAATGGCAATCAGAACTTGGGGGAAGTCTGTATCAGCAAGACTGGCAGATCATGACCCAGGCATTGTCTATATGTTTGAGGAATGTTATTATTTTAGAAAATGCCTATAAGGTCCTTTATAGATGGTATTACACGCCTGCCCATTTGGCTTGTTTTATCCTTGCATTTCCCCAATTTTGCTTCCGGGGTTGTCAACAAATAGGCACCATGGCCCATATTTGGTGCACATGCCCAAGGTTTGCAGACTGTGGATTAGGTTTTATGCCCTTCTTCGCACTATGTTTCACACAAACATTAAGCGTAACCCATACGAAGCGTTACTATTTAAATCATTAGTGGGCCTTCTCCGTCCTGAGCGGCAGCTGGCATCGCATCTATTTATGGCTACCAAACTAAAGATTGCAAGGGCTTGGAAGACCCCCCTCCTCAGCTTTGAAGCAGTCAAAAATCAGATGAATTTTATAATGGTTAATGAGAAACTGACGGCTATGTTGTTGGACACTCACCCGAAGTTTCTACAGATCTGGCATCACTGGCTTGATATAGCCCAACTGTCTAGATTTGATCAGACCCTTTTGTCGATATGAGACTTTTTTTGCTGCATCCCCTGGAACCCTTACTTTCTTTGTTCTTTGTCTGTTGTCCTTTCTTTCTTTCTTCGTTCCTTTCTTTCCCTTCCTCTTCTCTGTTCTGTTTGTCTTCATGTTATTTGCACTGATTGTAACCTTTTTTCTTTTTTTATATAAAAGAACTGTACCAGTAATTTTGTATCTATCTGTTGGACTTCCTTGGGAGTCCTGGATGTGGAATGCCAGTGTGCATCCGGTGAGGCTCTGTGTTCCACCTTTCCTGCCTTTTGTAGGCAGATCGTGTGCTGATCTTTGATCATTGTGTACTAATTCCTTGGTCTAATTGCCCGGCCTTTTTGCAAATTGTGATGATTAATTTTATCTCTTCATATGCTGCGCCTGTGTACTTAGTGTATTTCCCTGTCTAAACTTCAGTGCAGTTATTGTACTATTCATCATAAAACTTGTAAGTTTTATTTTTTGTTAGTCAGTGCTCTTGTTTATGACTGTTACTCTGATGTTAGCTATTCTATAATAAAATCCATTGTAAAAGAAAACCTGGAGGTGGTCATTGGATTTTGGGGGCCTGTATATAGCTAGGCTGCCAAAAAGTCTCTCACATGTGGTATCCCCATACTCGGGAAAAGTAGAAGAACGTGTTTTGGGGTGTTATTCCACATATACCCTTGGCATGCATGAGCAATATATCATTAACTTTGTGTTAGAAAAAAAAATTGTAATTTTCAAAAACTTTGTGGCAAAAAATAAAATGTTCCATGGACTCAACATGCCTCTCTGCAAAATCCTTGGAGTGACTACTTTCCAAAAAGGGGTAATTTGGGGGGGGGGGTTGTAATGCCCTGGCATTTTAGCACCTCAAAAAATGTGATAGGCAGTCAGAAAGTAAAAGCTACATAAATTCCAATATATATATATATATATATGTATATATATATATATACCATAGTTTGTGGACGCTATAACTTTTACCCACACCAATTACTATACATGTGTTGAGATTTTTTTTTTTTTTACCAAAACCAAAACTAAAACCAAAAGTGAAAAATTAAATTTTTTTAAAAACATTTTTAGTTTTTTTGTTTATACTGCAGAAAGTAAAAACCACAGAGGTGATCAAATACCACAGCAAAAAATGGCCTGATCATGAAGGGGGGTAAATCTTCTGGAGGGCGAGTGGTTAAAGCCCGCTGTCAGCTGAAAACGGGTCCACAGGAGATTTGGCTGTACTTCTCCTTTAAACCCCATTGACAATCTGTGGAATGACTTGAAGACTGCAGTCCACAAATGGTCACCATCAAATTTAACTGAACTTGAGCAGTTCTGCAAAAAAGAGTGGCAAATATTGCAAAGTCTAGATGTGAAAAGTTAGTAGAGACATATCCCAACAAACTTTAAGCTGTAATTAAGCAAAAGGTGGTTCAACAAAATACTGACACAATGGGGTGAACATTTTTCCAGCTCAGTGATTCTGTTTTTGAAATTTTTTCCTGACATGTTGGTTTTAATATCTTTCACTTGGATTTTATAAGTTGCACAGAGTAAATACATATGGATAAAACAAAACATGTGTCTGTCTTCATTTTAGGCAGCAATGCAACAAAATGTTATTATTTTAAAGGCGGTGATTCTTTTCTATACCAACTGTATATATTTTTAAGCAGAGGCTATAGAGAATAAAATTGTGGATGTTCCATATTTTTATGTCATGCGATAATTGCTCAGCAGTTTTTTAAACTAAATTTTTTTGGGGATGTAATGCACAAAAGCAAAATATAATGCCCAATTGTTTGGTAAAATATAAAAGATGGTGTTACGTCAAGTAAATAGATACCAAAAATTTCACACTTTAAAATTGAATACACCCATGGAACGGCACCAAACTATGGTACCTATAAATCTCCATAGGTAAGGCTTTAAAAGCCTTTACAGGTTTCCAGTTTAGAGTTACACAGGAGGACTGAGCTAGAATTTTTGCTTTAGCTCTGATGTTCACGATGATACCTCACGTGTGGTGCAATCACAGGTTACATATGCATATGGGGCTGACACATGCGTTCGCCTTTGCGTATGAGCACGGTAAGACTGGGGAGCCTTAAACATTTTTTTTTAAATTTCATCATTTTATTTTATTTACTTTTTTTAATACTAAACTTTTATTTTTTTTTATCAACTTCATTGCTATCACAATGGAAAAATTTACACAGCTTTTTATCAACTTTATTACTATCACAAGGGATAATCAAGGGATGAATTTACACAGCTTTTACTTTCTGACCTTCTTGAGGTGCTCAAAGCACAGTACAACCCCCCCCTACCAAATGACCACTTTTTGGAGAGTAGACACCCCAGGAATTTGCTGAGAGGCATTTTGAGCCCATGGAAGATTTTATTTTTTGTCACAAGTTTTTAAAAATGACAGAATTGTCACTTTAATAAGGCACATGCCATGGGTGTATGTGGAATTACACCCCAAACATATTGTCCTACTTCTCCTGAATATGAGGACACCATATATGTGAGATTTTTTTGGGGGGCCTAAAAAGTGGTAATTTGAGAGGGGGGTGTTTGTACTATCCTGGTATTTCAGGGCCTCCAAAACTGTGATAGGTAGTGAAGAAGTGAAGTGAGGAAATTATACCATTTGAAAGCCTGAAGGTGGCCATTGGTTTTCTGGCCCTGAAACGTAGCTAGGCTCCCAAAAAGTCTCACACATGCAGTATCCCCATACTCAAGAGAAGTAGCACAATGTGTTTTGGGGTGTAATTCAGCATATACCCATGGTATTTGTGAGAAATATCTCATTAAAGTAACATTTATGTAAAAAAAAAAAATGTTTCATTTTACAAAAACTTGTATCAAAAAACAAAGTGCTCAACAGGCCTTCCAGCAAATACCTTGGGGTGTCTACTTTCCAAAAAGGGGTCATGTGGGGGTTGTTGTACTGTCCTGGCATTTTATGCCCAACATTAGATGCTTCTGCCCCACATCACTCTACTAACCACTTGGAGCCCAAGCATTTTCTGACACTTTTTTTGTTTACATGCTAGAAAATTACTTAAACCCCCCATACATTATATATTTTTTAAAGCAGAGGCCCTAGAGAATAAAATAGTGGGTGTTGCAAATTTTTATCTCACACGGTATTTGTGCAGCAATTTTTCAACTGCAATTTTCTGGGGAAAAAACCCAATATGAAACCCAATTGTTTGGTAGAATTTAAAAGATGATGTTAAACCGAGTAAATGGATACCAAACATGCCACACTCCAAAATTTTGCATGCTCGTACAAAGTCAACAAACTTTGTAATATTTATTATCCATTATCGACGATTTAAAAACCTTTACAGGTTACTACTTTAGATTTACACTGGAGGTCTAGTGCTATAATTACTGCCCTCGATCTGACGTACATGGTGATAACTCACATGCATGCTGCGATCGATGTCATACCAACACGTGCGTTCCCTTTTGAGTGCGAGCACAGGGGGATGAGGCATTTAAATTTTTTTTTTAAAGTTTTACACTGTCCTTTTTATTTTTTTAGCACTTTTGATGTTATCACAAGGAATGTGGGACGGGAGAGCCCGAGAAAGGCGTGGAAGGTGGTGTAAAAGCAATTCAGTTGCTAACTAGCCATTAGGATTGCTTTTGCATGTAATCCAACCGCTGACTGAAAAAAAAAAGTAATAGAATGATGCCTGCAGTTGCAAGCATTATCCTGGTATAACCACTCAAGGTCCAGTGATGTACCAGTACATTGCTGGTCCTTTTTGGGCATAAATGTAAAGTTCTTTTTTTTCATGCAGCCTGTGGGCTGAATGAAAAATAAGAAACTAACAGATTCTCCATTCACATCGATCGATGTGGATGAAGACATCTCTGGCAGAAAAAGTGTATAGTATGCCCACCATTAGAATCTCCTGCCCTACATCCACCCACTTCTAATGTTGGGCATATATGTAAGGTTCATTTGTTTTTGTTCAGCCTATAGAAACAGATTCCTCCATTCACAATCAATTCAATCAATGTGGAAGAAGAGATCTCTGCCAGAAAAAAAAATATGCCGAAGCATACAAACGATCCATCCACTGGCCACCACAGGCCACTTGTGTTTGGCCATATAGGTTCTTTTTTTAACTGCGATTGAGAAATCTCAACCAGCAGCACTGCAAGTACTGACACATATACTCTGAGAGCAAGACTATGTGACTGTCAGAATAAACATATTAGTGCTGCAGCTGATTGGCATTCCTGCAAAGCAAACATCAATGGTTAACAACAACAGACAGTAACAATATAACATTAACGCAATAAAAAAAATTTTAAATTGAAATCTGTGCCAGAAAAAGGGGAAAAAATATATGCCAAAGCATAGGAGCGATCCACCCAATGACCACCTCAGGCCCCTCATGCTTGGGCATACATTTGTTTGTTTTTTTAACTACGTATGAGAAATCTCCTCCAGCAGCCGTGCAAGCACTGACATATATTCTGAGATCAACACCTTGTTGCTGTCAGAATAAACATATCAGTGCTGCAGCTGATTAGCTTTCTTGTAAAGCAAACAACAATGGTTGACAATAAAACACAGTTACAATATAACATTAATTCAATAAAACAACAACTTTTTTAACTTATTTATATTTTTAGTTTTACTTTTTTAATAGTTTTTTTTTGTAACTTTTGTATAACTCAACTATAAACTTTCCAGCCTGTGAATTTAGGGTCTCTCAAAATGCTAAAACTAATACTCCACTAGTGTATGGAAGCTATGGAAATAGTCAGAGGCCAGGTCGGCCAGGATAAAAGGGACAAAAAAACTGGGTGTTGTGCCTAATTCCACATCTGCTGCAGACACAACAACTCTACACATCACCAAGTGATACTGCAGTGCTGGTATGTAAAAGACCAGGATGTACTAGGCCGATGGTGCTTGACAGCTCACCGAAAGGTAGTGCAGTGCTAGTACTGGCACTCTGCTGCATATAAAAATTATCATGCGTTTCTAGCACCTCAGCAACCTGAGCACAGGGTCGGGTATGGCTGACCTTAGCAGGGACCTCTTCTCCATCGTCTGAGCTACCTGTCGGGGTGCCGCTGCTCTCTACAGGTTTGTATTCTGAGTAGGGTTCCCACATCATCCTTTTAAAACCAAACACATATTAATTGCACAGGCTCTGTGGCTGCGTAAGGTGGTAATTAAACTGACTTAGTACCTTATCTGCATTAAAATAACCTCAGAACATGTGTAATTAACGTGTTTGATTTTAAAGGGATGAGGTGGCAATCATAATTCTGAGCCTGATTCTGTCTGTGAGGACTCCTCTTCACTCTCATCTGACATACTCAGAATCCTGTAGGCCTCCTCACTAGTGTACCTTTCTTTGAACATTTTGTCCACTAAATTTACAGGTACCCAGTGTGACTCATGTGAAAAAAGTGCTCCTGGCTGTTAGGGACTGCCTGAACTGCTACAAATAAAATGTATCTGCTAGTGCTTGCAGAGATCAGGGCGGACCTTGCTAACACTGCAGTTTTGTGTTCAATGTATCAAAAGTGACCGTGATCTACTGGGGGGTGGGGCAGAGGGGCTAAATGCAAGTGCTGGCAAGTGTTGGGGTTGATCCTGCTAATGCTGCACTTTTGAGGACACTATACTATTGGGGACTCTAGTATAGTTCTGATATTATCAAATATACTGATCCGTTCAGACACTATACTAGTAATGGAGGTTTATAGTGTGTCTCTAATAGTGTTGCTAGCAATCAAAGGGTTAAATGTGATAGTGATAGTGTGTTGGGTAATCTGACACTATCTGGGAGGGACACTAATTGACACTAAGGCTAGGTGTTGTCACCTGTGACACTAATACAGTGATCAGTGAAAAAAAGCATGCACGCCCTCTGCCTGGGAGTGCAGATCATGTACGTAGTACATGATCCAGCACAGGAGAGCAGCTCTCCTGCCATACATCTATGTTATATGGTTGGCAAGCGGTTAATTTTTTATTATGCTGCCCCTTGTGACCATTTTTTGTATTACACAATATTTTCTGTATTTCCTTTCTACAGTACTTCTTATGAAGTTCCTTTTCCTTGTGTGTAAGCATATTTATATTTCCCTACAAGATACACACTGCGTTTGGAAAAAGCCAATACTCCTGACCACCAAAAACACTTCTTCTTGTATCACCTTAGCCTTCTGCATACGATAAAGACATAGTGGACTTCGAAATGGATGTTGATGATTTTAGCTATAGAATGTGACAAAGATTGTCTATGATGAGTGTCTGTGCTACTTTCAGGCCAGTTCTAGAGGTTTTATGTGGGGTACACATTATCAAAGCTCCCTGCTGAGCTATTGTGACCTGGCAGGGGGACCGCCCCCCACCAGGACACAGTGACCAGCGTTTATAGCCATTGGCTGCAAGCACTGAACGGATTCTGGTCAGTTGATGGTTTTCCAGTATGCCCGTTAAACAGAAACCGGACAGGCTGCTGTACACACTGACTGAATGTCGGCCAGTTTCTGTTGAACCTGCCTGTCCAAATCGCTGTTCATCTTCTTAAAGAGACAGTACCCATTTTTAGTATAAAATGTACAAAATGTATAGACTAGACTCCATGACCTCTTCTATTGCTGAATCAAAACAAGTACATCAAGTTTCTGACCCCACAGCCTTACAAGGAGCAGATTCTATGGATATTGCAGAGCAGAGAGCAAAACCCAAATTCACCATAAAACCGACTCAGAAGCTCAGAGAAAACTATAGAACCACTAGAGATGAGTTCTCCAGCTACAAAAAGTGATGAAACCAAAAACAAAGAAAGTTCCCTTTAAACATGTAAATAGTGCTCCAAAAAAAATTTAGGATAAGTGTAATACAGAGAAAAGACTCCATGGATCCACACCTTCCTGTGAATACTGATGTATTCCGCACTCAACAGAGAGAAGAATAAATTGCACTTTATGGATACAATATTATCCTCCAATTCCCAGGAAAAATGTCCTCTCCATAGCCTCCTCCATATGCAAGAGCTTCCTTACATCCAACTTCAAAAGGGATTTACCCTCATAATGATGTGTTACATAGGAAGACAAAGGAGAACCAATAGTGCAATATTGCAAACACTTTTAATTGAATAAAATAGCGCTCAATCTACTCACATTATAACTTAAAATAAGTCGCCAATAGACAAAATCATCCAAAACAGACTTCCTAGTGTAAAACCGATTCCAGAAAGTAAACCAAACTGACAGCACTGATTAAGAGATCAGCTCTAAGCATGTACAAGATGACCCTGGAAGGCACCGACCGGCGGGTGCTCCACTCACCCAGATATGACGTCACACGCTCAACATAGGAAACCGGAAGTACGTCTCTCTGAAGCATTTCTCCCCTCCTCCAGGGTGTTATCAAAGACCTAGACCTCCGGTTCCTCATCACTTATATACTACACTGGCGTACCTGCCACCTAAGAATTAACCAATCAGGATTACTTATGGTAAATCGGGGATAAATAGGGAAATATCCAACCTTCCCACAATGCCAAATAGTCATTAATAAGCTGCCAGTATGTTTACCTATCGGGTCCCTTTTCATAATAAACCATAAAATAAAATTAAAATCAACAATGTATAATAAACAAAATAAAACCAACACAAATCTCTATGACATAGAACCTATGCAAACATATTGTTCACACACCCCGAGTGTCACCAGAGATGATGAATGTATCCTTAATAATAATTAAAAATTCAATAATATTATTTATCAGCATAAAAACACAACACATACAAACACAAAAACATAATACGTGTAAATATAAAAATAAAAACATATTACATTTAAATATAAAGACAACTCAATAAACAAAATTAAATATACCCCATTGTGTTATTTATTCCCCTAAAAGGATAATGGACCCATCCATCCATATAAATGGGGGACAATAAAAAACAACCAATCAAATTAAAAAAAAAATATAAATCAATTTCAACATTTGAGCATTTTAGGGGTCAATGTTTTTAATGACAGAATCCATTTTGTTTCATTTTTTGAGATTGATTTGGTCAAATTACCCCCACGCCAGTGGGGTTTCACCCTATCGATCCCACAAAATCTCAAAACAGATGGATCCTTATTGTGGAACTTCCTAAAATGATTGGATAAACTGTAATGTTTGAACCCCTTTTTTATATTTCTAATGTGTTCTCCCAATCTAGTTGACAATTTTCTAGTGGTTCTCCCCAGGTACTTTAAGTGACATGGGCACTCTAAAAGGTAAGTTACATGGATACTTCCACAAGATAAAAATTTACGAATATTAAACATTTCCCCACTACTCTGCGACTGAAATTGTGTAATTTTTTTTGTATTAGGGTCCCATTTCATATTCCTACAGGCCAAACATCTACCGCATTTAAAAAAACCCACATGATCAAGAAAGGTCAGCTTTTTTAAAGGTCGGTCCGGAACATTTTTTACAAGTTTGGATCTTAGAATAGGTGGTCTTTTATAAATGAATTGAGGTCCCTTGGATAACATTTTACCTAGCATATCATCTTGTAATAAATTCGGCCAGTGCTTCCTAATAATTCCCTCTATTTTGCCTAGAAAAACCCGTGATGAAGGCTGTCTAATTTATCCACTTTCTTATCCCTCTTCACCAATAATTCCTCTCTGTTCATATTCCTCACCTGTTCCCTGATCTTATTAAGGCTTTGCGTCTTATACCCCTTTTCCTCAGATCTCTGCATTAGAACATTTGTTTGATCCTCAAAATCAACCTCATTGTCACAGTTCCGCTTCAGTTTACAAATTGACTTTTAGGGATAGCCTTCAACCATCCTTGATGATGACAACTGTGTGTAGGAATGTAACCATTCCTATCCACTTTTTAAAAATGAGTTCTTCTACAAAGTTTAACCCCCTGTTTGAAAATGGTTAAATCTAAAAAAATCAATAGACTGAGTGCTTAGATTTGCAGTGAATGAGATGTTATATTGATTAGTCCCCATACTTCTAATGAATTCCTCCAGAGATTCCTGCATTCCTTCCCATACAATGCAGATGTCATCTATGAACCTTCTATACAATTTAAGCTCCGATCTCCTATTGTTAAATACTGATTCATGTTCGCATTTATTCATAAACACGTTAGCAACAGAGGGTGCTTTTTTAGCACCCATTGCAACACCGGTTTTATGCCTGTAAAATTTGCTATCATGCCGAAAAAAATTATGGCTCATAGCCAAATCCAGGGTTTGCAATAAGAATTCTCTGTCTATTATTAAGTGAATTATTTTTCCTCAAAGACCACTCAACCATCTCTAGGGTGTCTTTATGTCTAATATTCGTATATAAGCAATTGACATCTATGCTTGCCAACACACAATTAGCACCAGCCTCAACTCGTTTGAGAATATTAATGAGATCACTGCTATCTCTAAGATAGACCAGAAACCTTTGTACTAGAGGTTGCAAAATTTGTCAAGATATTCACCCACTCTGGCAAAAAGGGAATCTACCCCACTGACTATAGGCCTCCCTGGTAGTTTAGCTACAGCTTTATGAATTTTTAGCAATTGATAAATGACTGGAGTAATTGAAGCATCGGGAACCAGATACCTGCTCTCTTTTTTTTTATTAAGAAATCCTTCTTTTTCACCTAAATTTACACATTTTTCAACTTCGCTTTATACTTCTTAGTGGAGTTTCCTTTAAGCACCTCATAGGTCTCTATATCCCCTACCAACCTATTCAATTCCTCATAATAGTCCTTCTTATTAATAATGACCACTCCAGCCCTTTTATCGGCTGGCCTGATTACAATGTCTTTGTTCTTCTCAAGCTGTTTTAAACCTTGTATTAGATCTTTCTTTGGTCTCACATGAGGAATAATAAGGGATTCAAGATCACGCTCAACCATTTTTTTAAAGTGTTTACACAACAATTATTACTAATCTTGGGGTTAAAAATGGATTTATTTCTTAAGTTAGTGTGAACATAGGGACCGTCATCCCTAACTCCACAATTAACTTTTTTATCCCAATATTTTTTAATGTTGAGTTTTCTAATAAACTTCTGAAAATCCACATGTGTTTCCAATCTGTCTAATTGTTTATCCGGGGAAAATTTAAGTCCCAAAGATAACACCCTTAGTTCCTCCTCAGTGAACTAATGCTCACTGAGGTTGAAAGTGCTTTGATTTAGGTCTCCCTTTTTCTTTTTCCTCTTCCCTCCCTCTGCACCCCCTTCTTCTCTTTCCATGTTTCTCATGTATGGGCCTGTATGTGCCATGGGCGGATCTGGTCTCAATCCCCCCTTCCTCTCCATGGGGGAGAATAAGGTCCCCCCTTCCCGTGCTTTGGGGGCCACCCCTTTCCCTCCACGGTGGTGGTCCATACTCTCTTCTTATAAAATCCCCTCCCTGAGGGTGGGGGTAAGTACCTGGTGGGGATTGTTGCCAACCTCTCAATTGATCAAACCTGTTATTAGTGGATACAGCATACTGAGGGGTTCTTCCCTGATAATTCCCTCCCCCCTTATACATCATAGGTGATTTTTTCCTTCCTCTTCGGGATCTGAATGTGAGTATCCTTTTTAGTCTGGGATGAGGGAGTCTGTGGATAATCCTTATCAGTATCCCTCTCTTCTGCGGATGCCCTAGAATCAGTATTGCTTTAATAATTTATTCCTGCCATTTATACACCATGTTATGTTTGTAATCCTGTATGTCTCTACAATATTTATTTATTTATTTATTTTTGCATATCCTCATCTACCTTCTTGATATATTTTTGTAGAGGTTGCATTTTTTCTTTATAATCATTGGTGTCGGCAAAAGGACCCATTTTTTCTTTTAACACATGGATTTTTTAAACCAAGGATTTTAATTTATTTTTTCTCCTCAAAATAATAAGTTCCAAGAGCTTTTTTTCCACATGGTTAAAGAAGGAAAACCATTCCTCATCTATTTCTGTCCCAAAAAGACCATCATTTGGCGCTACCTCCCATCTTAAATGCCTAGGTGTGATTTCCTCCCTAGTATATTTCTCTAAAGTCAAAATATCCCACCACACCCTAATTTGTTTATCTAGTGTGTTCTTCAGGTGTCTAAAAACTTTATTCAAATCTATGTGCTCAAATTGTTGTGAAAAACTTAATCAATGTTAACTTTTTTTTGTTGAATAATCATCACAATTATGACAAATCACGGCTTGAACTATCTTGCTTTGCATGTGATGAGTCTATCTCATATATTAGTTTTAACTTTTAAGTTGCATTACTGAAATAAATGAATTTTTGCACGATATTCTAATTTTTTGAGTTTCACCTGTAAGCCTTCAAAATGGGCACTTTTGAATTTACAAATTCAAGTCCCATAGACTTATGTTTGATGTTCATGGTAGAATTTTCTTTAGGTTCGAATTTTCTACCTCAAACCAAAAAGGGGGGTGTTCAGACCATCACTATTTATAGAGGCTTGCAGAAGCAACTAAAATTTAAAACTCCCTTGCTAGAAAATAAAAACAGAAATAGAAGCTCAGATAGAGGCAGACATGAAATCAGAAGAAGCAGAAACAGAGGCAGAGATCAAAGCAAAGCCAAACAAACAGAGAGGGAAGAAAAAGAGGCAGAAATAGAGGCAGAGAGGAAAACAAAAGAAACAAACAAAAAAAAGAGGCAGAGATGAAAGCAATATGAAGCACAAAGGATAGCGAAGGAAGCAAGCTCAAGTGAAAGCCCAAATAAAGATTGTCCAAATGGAAAAGGATGAGGCACCTGCCCAGGCAAAGTTGAAAGTCCTCGAACAAGCGATATGAGAAAGTAACAATCCGGATTGTTTTAACACAACAGAACAAAAAGATCCAGTTGAATGCACGGAATACATCTTAAATCACAATATTTGCAATAAGTCAGAGCTGACTTTTGTACTGCCTACTAGCAACACTGCTCTGAATAACGAAACCTGTCAGCTGGAAATACCTGCCCCACTTCAAATCTGCCACACAAATGTGTTTATACAACAGAGGACATCACCTCCTACCATCAACAAGGTGACTTCCAGTGAAAAGCCACAGTTCAACCTACAGGCAGCAGAAACTTTAGAAAGTAAACCACAACTTAAAGTGCTACTAAACCCAGGACCCTGCATTCACTATATCTGGTCTCCCACAGTACACAGAACATAGAAGTGTAATTATTTTAGTAAACATAAACTGCTAAATACCGTTTCTCATCAGCAGGTAGAGCAGACTTGTGACTTCTATCAGTGTCCAGCTGAGCATTGGTTAAAGCTTGTAGGAGGAGTTTTCATTCTCCTCTCACTGCCCTATGAGATTGCATAACCCTGATCCTCTGTCTGGACAGTGCTGATTGGCCGTGTGCTGATCACATGCACTCTCCCAAATAAAAACTCTCTAGCAGTACACCCCAAACTGAGTGTCCCCGAGGCTGTGCTCTATCAGGAGATGAAATTGGAAATGTAGAAGAAGGGGAGCATCATAGAAGACAGGATCAAACATACTTTTTGCACAATGCAGAGGATTAACCCCTTAGGTTCCACATTGAGTATAACAAGCATGCTTTACTGCATATACAGACTGATTTTTTTGTTGTGGGTTTAGTAACACTTTAACACTTTTGCAACATAATTTTATCCTTTCCTGCACAAGAGAACTTAAGTGCACAAGGGGTTACACAAGTTATTTCAGCACCAAAGAGTGAGAAATCAGATCTGTCTGACTTTGCCAGGTATATGATACGCTGTGCGCTCATTAATATCAGTCTCTTAAAGTTTGAAGACTGTCCAGAGAACTACAGAGCCTGTAAATCAACCTTTAAAATCGCAAATGATCTCAACCTTACTGCCAAGGAGAACTTGTTAAGGGGCTAGGGCCAAAATCTGCAGACCGGATGCTGGTTTGGGCACCACACCAGTTGCAGCTTAGTGTATGGAAGATCTGCACTGCATGTAGCCTGCAGGACTCACTGTGGACTGGTCTGAAGACAAGTAGTTAGACATTATCATAATGGTAATTTGATTGACAATGTTGCTGTATGTGGGTCTGTGCTGTGACTGTATCTTTGTTTGATTGGGCTTTTTGTGACTGTCTCTTTGTTGAATTGGGCTGTATCTTTGCTGGATTGAGCTTTCTCTTTGCTATATGGGGATGTTGCTTTCCTGGATTTGGATGCCTCTTGATAAATATATGGGGATGTCTCTGCTGGATTGGGCCATTGCTTTGCTGGATTGGGATGTCTCTTTGCTGAATATATGGGGATGTCTCTTTGCTGGATTGGGCTGTCTCTCTGCTATATGGGGATGGCTCCCTGCTAGATTGGACTGTCTCTTTGCTGTATTGAGCTGTCTCTTTGCTACATTGGAATGCATCTTTGCTAAATATATGGGGATGTCTTTTTGCTGGATTGGACTGTCTCTTTGTTGAATATATTCGGATGTGTCTTTGCTGGATTGGGACGTCTCTTTGCTCGAGGTCTCGAATATATAGGGCTGGCTCTTTGTTGGATTGGGTCATTTCTTTGCCGAATATATGGGGCTGTCTCTTTGCTGGATTGGGCTTTCTCTTTGCTATATGGGGAGTCTTTGTTATATGGGGATGTCTCTTTGCTGGATTGGAACATCTCTTTTGCCAAATATATGGGGATGTCTCTTTGTTGGATTGGACATCTTGGTTGAATATAAGAGATGTCTGTTTACTGCATTGGACCATCTCTTTTCTGAATATATGGGTATGTCTCTTTGTTGAATATATGGGACTATCTCTTTGCTGGATTGGGTCATCACTTTGCCGAATATATGGGGCTGTCTCTTTGTTGGATTGGGCCATCTCTTTGCCAAATATACGGAGCTGTCTCTTTGATGGATTGGGCTGTCTCTTTGCTGAATTCGGCTGTCTCTTTGCTACATGGGGATGTCTCTTTGCTGGACTGGGATGTCTCTTTGAATATACGGGGGTGTCTATTTTCTAGATTGGGCTCTTTGCTGGATTGGGGTGTCTGCTGAATATATGGGGCTGTCTCTGCTGGATTGGGCCATCTCTTTGCTGAATATATGGGGTTGTCTCTTTGCTGAAATGAGCTGTCTCTTTGCTGAATATATGGCTATATCTTTTTGTTTGTTTGAGTCATCTCTTTGCTGAATATTTGTGGATGTCTCTTTACTGGATTGGGCCATCTCTTCGCTATATAAATGGCAGCGGTAGAACTACCAGGTTCGCAAAGGTCGCACTTGCAACAGTACCCTGACGTTCTGCCACCGCTGGGGGGGCCCATGGGCCCAAACTAGGGGGGAGCAGGGAGCCCGTGTGCCCTGGGCACTGCTGATTATATCCATCCTAAGTTGACGGGAGATATTACTACTCAGCAATGCTGAGCGATTAGGAACACACAGCGAGTCACCACGCTGCACAGAACTACATCTCTCATCTTCAGCTCAGCTCACTGTATCTGTTTGAGAAATGTGACTAGGAGCTAGAGAAAGGGGTGGACAGAAAGTTGGAAGTGCTGCAGTTTATGAGTATGTGTGCATTTTACCAGTACACAGCGGGGATGCAGTAAACGGGAGCTGTACAGCAGAAGATCCAACGTGTATTCCTGTGGGTAAGGATGAGCCCTCCTCCAAGCGGGAACACCAGGTGGACTGACTGGTCCTCCTAGGACAAAGTCTGACATCAGTGAATGTTCTTTAGCCCACTAAGGTCTGATCGGTTGTGATCGCAGCCCTTCTCATGCCAGGAATTATCTACCTTTGCCAGCATCAGACACATCTTCTACATAGATCTTTCCAGTAATTTATAAGTTGGAAAAACCATAAACTGTCAGTTTAAACAGGAAGGTGTATATAAACGCCTGCGATCAGTAATTGAGAGGTCATTCAAAATGTATTAGTATGCAGGGATGCTTTATCACAGACCAGGGGCAGGAGGGTGAGGAAGCTCCATGCCTATAGGAGAATGAGGAACCCTCATGCCCATAGACAGTGCCAAAACTAGGAGAGATGAGGGGGGGTTGCCTCTGATACCGATCCTCCTGCAGCAGCTGAAAGCTCACTTCTTCTCTTTTCCCTCCCACCTGCATACAGCTGCTGCAGGGGTTAAATACAGGGGATCAGTATCAATACATGCCACCCCCCTCCCCATGCCCCTTCTTCTTCTGCTGCCCGACCATACACTTCCAACACAGATCTGAAAAGGTTATGAAAGGGATAATCGTGTCCAATCCCCAGGAATCTTCTAGCAATGAAGGTTAACAGAAGATTCCTGGTAACTGGACACGATTTACTCTTTCATTGCTGGCAGATACTTTTTTGAAGAGGGGGTCAGGGGGGCCCTTCGTGGTTTCTTGCACCGGGGCTCTGAACATCCTAGTTACACCTTTGATATATGGGGCTGGCTCTTTGCTGCTCTTTGGCCAAATATTAATTCCTCACTGTTAAATCTTGAAAGCCCTGATGATTTGAAATACACTACTCATTTTCATATATTAAGTTGTAAGAATGTTAAAATAAAAGTGGGTGCACTGAAGGACTCTGTGGGATGGTAAGTGGCCAGATTCTGTAGGAAGGCCAGTGGGGAGGCCCTGGGGAATGTTGGTGGTCAGGCCTGGGGGGGGGGGCAAGTCTAAAGCTGTGTAAGGGGCCCCAAAATTTCTGATGGCTGTCCTGAGTGCTAGTAAATTCCCCTTCTGTGGAGTTTATCACCCATGGAAGCCAGAATTCATCAGGGTAGTGTTTGACTCCAGCAGCAAGTATCAGGGAGCATCACTGAATGACATTTTTCTTACTGGTCCTAACTTAAACAGTAACTTTGTAGGAGTACTTATGAGGTTCCGAAAACAGCCACTAGCCATTAGAGCTGCCATTGAGCAGATGTTTCATTGCTTTATTGTACAAGAAAACTATAGGAACTTTCTCAGGTTTCTGTGACAACATGACACTGACCCAAACAATGAAGTCCTCAAATACCACATGAAGGCACATATCTTCAGTAACACTCTTTCACCTGCTGTTGCAACATACAGCCTATGAAGGGCTGCTCTTGATGGTAAAAGTGAGTATGGAACAGATGCTCAACATTTCATTGAGTCAGACTTCCATGCTAATGATGGACTCAAATCCTTACTGCAGATGAGGAAGCCATAGACCTGCTTCAAAGTTCACAAAGCATCATTTTTAAAGCCAACTTCAGACTTCACAAGATTGCCTCAAGCAGTGCTGATGTTAAGCAAGCATTTCAGCCTGGCGATCATGCTGCAGGGTTTACAAACTTAATTCTAGGAGTGGACAATCCAGCTTTACAGAGAATTCTAGGCTTACAGTGGAAATTATTGAAAGACTTATTTGGTTTTCAAGTTATCTCTACAGACAAAGCATTTACCAAAAGCGGTGTTCTCTTAGTGGTCAACAGCCTATATGATCCACTGGAGTTCATATCACCATACAAGGCTGATTGCTACTAAGACAGCTATCAGAGACTACTAAGGACCTGGACAACTTAAAAACAATCAAAATGGGAGTCCTGGAAACAAGCTTTACATTCCTTAGATAGGATCCACATACCAGGTTGCTATGCTTTCGTATTCCTTTCTTTAAGTCTGGGAGATTCACATTTTCTCAGATGCATCCACTGAGGCCATAGCAGTTGTTACCTACCTCAGAGAAGTAGACTCATGCAAATCCAAACTATGCTGGGTTTCTTTCCAGAAAAAGCTACGTTGGCACCTAAGCCTGAGCATACAGTTCCTAGGTTTGAACTTCATGGGATTTTGCTAGATGTAGATATAGCAGAGTTTATACTGTGTGAGCTAGACACTCAGATGACATCAAATTTTACAAAGACAGCAAAGTCATTCTGGAATAGACAATCTGACACAATGCTTCTATGTCTACTTCAGCAATCCCGTGGAAAGGGCACAAGGGCATTATGACATGAATCTTACAGATTTTACCACCAGGCCAGTGTCAACAAGTGCCTTTGAAGATCCTTTCTGGTCAATCGGTCTCAAGTTCCTGCCAGATCATGCAGAGTAAGTAACAACTAATTACTTCTTCAGTCTCCTAGACCCTGACAGTGACCCAGAGATCCATTCAGAAGTCAACTCAATCTACAGGTAGGAGGACACTTCTTCCTGTACAAAGACCAGCAATTCTAAAAGTGGACTGGACTATGGGATTCATTCCTAGTGATGGCAAGGTATGCAATATATAGGTGAAGGCCACATGACAAGGTACTGTAAAGACTTTCTTCAGATCTATCACAGAACTTTTACTGCTTTTGCCTTTTGGGAATTGAACTTTGTTGTACGTGCTCTTATAAATAGATTTCTGACACCAACAGCTGAAAATGTTAAGCACATTTAGCAATTAAGTATTGGACAATGTGACACTTTCTTGCATAGTCTCTATGTGAGATGGAAAATTTTGCTACATCTTTCTCAAATGAAAGCAGGTTTCCATCCTCCAAGATGTCAGATGCCTAATTCCTTTCGTGTACCAAAATTTGAGATATTGGGAGTACTGCATACCTTTTTACCTACCTGGATTACAGCTGAAATGGTCAGATGGTTAATAATATTTTTTTTACTGCAGAGCATTACTTATGCGCAATGAATGTAGTGTGCCCATCGGTATATATGCCTGTTTTATTTGACTCCACTGCTTTAAGTGTGATGAATGGACCCACAATTTAATCTGCTCTAGAAGTGTTGTAATATTCCTTAATATCTGGCATCTTCATACCCCCTACTTTCTTATGTTTTACCAGAATCGCTTGGGACCATCTCACCTTTTTATTCAGCAAAATAAATTGAGACATTAAGGGGTTGATTTACTAAAACTGGAGAGTGCAAAATCTGGTGAAGCTGTGAATGGTAGCCGATCAGCTTCTAACTTCAGCTTGTTCAATTAAGCTTTGACAAAAAAAATGGAAGCTGATTGGTTTATCTGCATAACTGCACTAGATTTTGTACTCTCTAGTTTTAATAAATCAACCCCTAAGTGTTGCATAGTTGTGAAGACACTATTAGGAATAGGTATGGACACAGCTCCAAAGTTTTAGAGGATTTTTGGAAGAAGTAATATTTTAAATGCAGCCAGTCTGCTAGACCAGGATAGGTAATATTGTTTCAGTCTTTCTATGTTTTTTGTGTAGCTTCAATGAGAGGTAAGAAATTTATTGTATAGTGTTTAGAAAAGGGAGAGGTGAGGGTTATGCCTAGATATTGTAAAGGTTCGGAAGAATTAGTGAAAGGAAGTTATGATTGTAAGGACTGCTTCATAGCTACATCTATATTGATACCTAAGATAGACTTTATTTAAAATTTTTCAATACTGATTATGCATTTGATATGCTGGATCCAAAGAGGGTCAAATGATAAATCATCTGCAAATAGGGTAACTGTTTGTGAGTGGTCATGTACCTCTATTCCTGTAATATGTAAATGGTTTCATAGCTTTTTGCCAGGGACTCCATGCTCAAAGCAAAAAATCAAAGGAGGCAAGGGGCAACCCTGTTGTGTGCCATTTTTGATAGTAAAGCTTTTAGAAAAAGACCCTTAATACCGTATTTGGTTAAAGCTTGTGACAAATATCTACATGAGAGGACTCTACATGATGTAAAAGGTTTAAAGTAGAACTATAGGCAAAAGGTTTTTTCCGTTTTGGATAGAATAAGGGAGGTTTATAACCCCTGTTAGATTTTTTTTTTTTCGCCATCTGTGTCCCATTGTGGAAAGTTTTCTACATTTCCTGTCCCATAGCCAAACAGAAAGTGAGAGAAATTCCCTGCAAATTAAGGAACCCCCCCCCAGGTCACCAAAACTAGTGTCCCCATTGAAAGATTTCCCCTCTATTACTTTTTCGGGGACAACCCAACATGTGGGATTTTCTTTTACTTTCACTTTCAATGATAATGGTAAACAGGACAAATAGGGAGGGTGAATCTCCCTATCTGGGATACAGACAGTAATAAAAACTGACGGGTGTTCTAATCCATCTCCCCTCTATCCAAAACTAGAAAAATGTTTTGTCTTTAGTTATACTTTAGGATACATCTTGTAGCATATGGAGCTACAAGGTATATAGCCTGGTCTTTTTTTATTACTGAGGATAGAAGACGTACTAATCTAGTAGCTAATACACTAATAATTACATAGGTTTCCAGGTCTTTGTTTAGCAAGGAAATTGGCCTGAATTTTTGAGCAGAGATCAGCTCTTTCCCTGGTTTGGACAAAGTGATAATGGAGGCGTCCAACATCTCGAATAGAAATGCCACAGAGGACATAGCAGCCTTATATATCCTCTCCATATAAAATATAATAAAGTTGAGTAATATTCTGGAGAAAACCCATCCAGGCCAGTGTAGGGATATTGTAATTTTGTGTATGTGTATATATATATATATATACAGTGGGGATCGAAAGTTTGGGCACCCCAGCTAAAAATTTGTATTAATGTGCATAAAGAAGCCAAGGAAAGATGGAAAAATCTCCAAAAGGCATCAAATTACAGATTAGACATTCTTATAATATGTCAACAAAAGTTAGATTTTATTTCCATCATTTACACTTTCAAAATAACAGAAAACAAAAAATGGTGTCTGCAAAAGTTTGGGCACCCTGCAGAGTTAATATCTTGTACTGCCCCCTTTGGCAAGTATCACAGCTTGTAAACGCTTTTTGTAGCCAGCCAAGAGTCTTTCAATTCTTGTTTGAGGTATCTTTGCCCATTCTTCCTTACAAAAGTCTTCCAGTTCTTTGAGATTTATGGGCTGTCTGTCACGCACTGCTCTTTTAAGGTCTATCCATAGATTTTCAATTATGTTGAGGTCAGGAGATTGTGAAGGCCATGGCAAAACCTTCAGTTTACGCCTCTTGATGTAATCCCCCGTGGATTTCGAGGTGTGTTTAGGATCATTATCCATTTGTAGAAGCCATCCTTTCTTTAACTTCAGCTTTTTCACAGATGGCATCAAGTTACCATCCGAAATTTGCTGAAATTTTATTGAATCCATTTTTCCTTCTACTCGTGAGATGTTCCCTGTGCCACTGGCTGCAACACAACCCCAAAGCATGATTGATCCAACCCCATGCTTAACAGTTGGACAGAGGTTCTTTTCATTAAATTCTGTGCCCCTTCTTCTCCAAACGTACCTTTGCTCATTCCGGCCAAAAAGTTCAATTTTAACCTCATCGGTCCACAGAACTTGTTTCCAAAATGCATCAGGCTTGTCTATATGTTCATTTGCAAAGTTCAAACGATGATTTTTGTGGTGAGGACGTAGAAGAGGTTTTCTTCTGATGACTCTTCCATGAAGACCATATTTGTACAAGTATCTCTTTATAGTGGAATAGTGTACCACAACTCCAGTGTCTGCCAGATCTTTCTGGAGGGATCGTGCAGTCAAACGTGGGTTTTGAATTGTTTTTCTCACAATCCTGCGAGCTGTTCTGTCTGATATTTTTCTTGGTCTTCCAGATGTTGCTTTAACTTCCACTGTTCCTGATGACTGCCATTTCTTAATTACATTCCGAACAGAGGATACTGACATCTGAAAACGCTTTGCTATCTGCTTATAGCCTTCTCCAGCTTTGTGAGCGTCAACTATTTTCAGTTTCAGTTTTCTAGACAACTGCTTAGAAGAACCCATGGTGCTGATTGTTGGGGCAAGGTCAGATGAGTCTGGGCATTTAAAACCTTTGAGATTGACATCACCTGGTCTTCCCAGGCGATGATTGAGAACAATCCATGACACTGGCAGGTCTCAGCTTTGCAAAGGGGGCAGTGCATGCTATAAATTCTGCAGGGTGCCCAAACTTTTGCAGACGCCATTATTTTGTTTTCTGTTATTTTGAAAGTGTAAATGATGGAAATAAAATCTAACTTTTGTTGACATATTATAAGAATGTCTAATCTGTAATTTGATGCCTTTTGGAGATTTTTCCATCTTTCCTTGGCTTCTTTATGCACATTAATACAAATTTTTAGCTGGGGTGCCCAAACTTTCGATCCCCACTGTATATATATATATACAGTTAGGTCCATAAATATTGGGACATCAACACAATTCTAACATTTTTGGCTCTATACACCACCTCAATGGATTTGAAATAAAACGAACAAGATGTGCTTTAACTGCAGACTGTCAGCTTTAAGTTGAGGGTATTTACATCCAAATCAGGTGAACGGTGTAGGAATTACAACAGTTTGCATATGTGCCTCCAACTTGTTAAGGGACCAAAAGTAATGGGACAGAATAATAATCATAAATCAAATTTTCACTTTTTAATACTTGGTTGCAAATCCTTTGCAGTCAATTACAGCCTGAAGTCTGGAATGCATAGACATCACCAGACGCTGGCTTTCATCCTTGGTGATGCTCTGCCAAGCCTCTACTGCAACTGTCTTCAGTTCCTGCTTGTTCTTGGGGCATTTTCCCTTCAGTTTTGTCTTCAGCAAGTGAAATGCATGTTCAATTGGATTCAGCTCAGGTGATTGACTTGGCCATTGCATAACATTCCACTTCTTTCCCTTAAACAACTCTTTGGTTGCTTTTGCAGTATGCTTTTGGGTCATTGTCCATCTGCACTGTGAAGTGGCGTCCAATGAGTTGTCAAGCATTTGGCTGAATATGAGCAGATAATATTGCCTGTAACACTTCACGCCTAATGTTTTTGCTATCTCTCTGATGGGTTTGTTTTGTTTTTTCAGCTTAATGATGGCTTGCTTCACTGATAGTGACAGCTCTTTGGATCTCATCTTGAGAGTTGACAGCAACAGATTCCAAATGCAAATAGCACACTTGAAATGAACTCTGGACCTTTTATCTGCTCAATGTAATTGGGATAATGAGGGAATAACACACACTTGGCCATGGAACAGCTGAGAAGCCAATTGTCCCATTACTTTTTGTCCCTTAACAAGTGGGAGGCACATATGCAAACTGTTGTAATTCCTACACCGTTCCCCTGATTTGGATGTAAATACCCTCAAATTAAAGCTGACAGTCTGCAGTTAAAGCACATCTTGTTTGTTTCATTTCAAATCAATTGTGGTGGTGTATAGAGCCAAAAATGTTAGAATTGTGTCGATGTCCCAATATTTATGGACCGGACTGTATATATATGGTGTACTCCAGAGTTCTAGATCCTTCCAATCAATCTTGTGCAGCAAAATAGAGTCTAAAAACTCTGAAATTATCTCTGGGTTTGGTTGGGGAATCATTTTAACTTCTTTAAGATTATATCATTTACCGTAGTTAACACTAGACATGTCAGAAATCTCTTGGGGGTTGTAGAGTTTGCACCCTGTAGTAGTTGAGAGCAAGACATATGGTATTGTTATTTAAACACTTTTTCTTTGATTTGATTAGCCAAGAGCCTGCCTGCTTTATTACTGTAGTGGTTTGAGTTTAAGGCCCGAATATGATGGATATGCTGCTAGTAAAGTCCAAAGTTCATGTCTCGCCCAATTTAATTTTGTGCTAGTTGAAGGAGAGGGAAGTTGTTTGTTAGATTGTTCCAAAGGTTGGATTGTAGCGAGAAGGTCACTAAGTTGTTGTGTCCTCTACTTTTTTGCACAATTACTCATTTTAATAAGAAAACCCCTAACAAAGGCCTTGTGTGAGTTCCACAGAATGAAGGGGTCAGTCACAGAAGGTTAATTTATTTTGAAAAGTTCTCATAAAAATCTGA